>NW_026865796.1:0-178263 GCF_026571515.1 Ruditapes philippinarum | reverse complement strand
TTTTTTCTTTTGTTGTATTTAAGATATCAACTTGAATCTTGATAGGTACAGTGCACATGGGTGACAACGTTAATCTTTTATAATTTTTGAGCGATTGTCTTTTGTTATTCTTCATGTTTTAAATACTAAGATTTAAAAGATACACAAATAAAAAGAGTGCTGGGTTAAATATAATGAGAAGGCATACATTGTTGATAAAAATGTACCATTTGACATGACCACCGGAAGGCGATGGCTCGATGATGAAAACGCGTTGGTACGATTGTGAAAGCGTGATGGTACGATGGTATAAAATCGACGGTACGATGGTGAAAGCGCGATTGTACGATGGTGAAAACGCTATCGTGCCATCGCGATTTCACCATCGTACCATCGCGTTTTCATCATCGTACCATTGCATTTTCACAATCGTACCATCGTGCCATCGCGTTTTCACCATAGTGTCATCGTGCATCGCGGGTACAAACTAAATAAAATATCACGATTGTCCAAACGGAACACCGTAAAAAATCACTACCTGTTACACATTTGCGTTTAAGTTTTAAGTTTTGTAGTCGATATTGAATGAATAAAGTGATTGTTCGTATTTTGAAGTTTTGCCATTTGGAAATCCGGAGATCTAGAGAAAAGTTGAATTACAGAGATAAGAGGTAAATGTTCTGATTTTATTTTATTTTCGTGTTTATCTTGACTATGTTTCATCAGATTCAGTTGATTTACATTATCTTGTAAGGAAATGAAGCCGATCGTAGATTCAAAGGTTGTTTATCTTATTTTAAGACTTCTTTGAAACCGAAAATAGAAAAATGGCTTATCTTAAACCAATTGATATCCCTCACTTGGCAAATTTTGTATGCCTCTACTGCTAAAACCAATACTGATTAGCCTTTGTCACCAATATAGAAGAAATGATCCTAGAAGTTGTTGTTGAACTATTTTGCCGCTTGTTAAACTTGTTGCTTTGTGAAAATAATGTTCTTAAATTGTATTCAAAGAGCAACTATTAAACAATAAAGTATAGACCTGGACCAGCTAGCTTATCCGTACAATTTAGACCAGATTAGCTTACTTTTACTATTTAAATATTGAAATTCCATATATTTTGAATGGACTGTTCCTTATTCAAAGCTGGATATACCAATCGTACAAGGTATAAGGGTTAACATATTTGGTTATTACTTTTCACAGAATATCAGTCGCAGCTGACAGAGACTGCCTTAGATATACATTGTAATATACGAATCTACTCGAAATTTGTTATAAAATATTTTACATGATGGATCTTATTTCAAAAGTAAAACACAAATTCTGGCTAATATCTTATAAACCACAGCGATGAACTGAAATAGTGCCATCTTCTGCTACAATAGAAACATGATAAATGCGTAAACAAAACTTCTTTGCTGTAAAATCAAATAATCTTATATTCGTTATTGCATATTATTTTCGAGACAATAATTTGCCAAGTGGAAAAGCTATGATGTAAACGGACTCGATTGAGCTTTTTGATATGAAAAAACTAATTATTTTCCATATGATATATACTGAACCAAAAAAGAAACTTTCGCAAAGTATGTGCCAGTTGTTCAAGGGTACCACTTAGATGTACACACTTATATACATATAGTAGCTTGTAAAACTCGTTTTGTTTGCAAAATCTGTCAACTAATCCCCGTATAAAAGCCCGATATGTTTATTCAACGTAAAAATCGTTTCGGGTGGGTATATCCGCTCCACGTGGTGCATTTTTGTCTTTACCAAAATATTGCTATAGTCGTAAAGCTGTAGAAAAAATCGAAAAACGTTTTTAATTGAAGTTTTGTATTGAAATTTCAATGCCAAGAATTCCCGAAAATTTACGTGAGAGGGCATTGGGCATGCTTAAAGCTGGGTGCACAACTGCGGAGGTTGCAGCTCATGTTAGTGCATCCGTGCAATCAATTTCGAAGCCTTCGGCGGCGATTTGCACAGACCGGGAGTACAAGGGACTTGCCGCGGAGCGGTAGACCGCGTTTAACGTCTCGAGCCCAAGACCGCTTTATTTTGAACCAGCACCTGCGCGATCGCTTTCGAACAGCGACAGCTACAGCTGCTGTTACCCCCGGTACTCACAGCAACCGTATTTCCGCCCAGACAGTAATGAATCGTCTAGCCGAGAGCCGTTTGCACGGACGTCTTCCGTACGTCGGTTCGGTTTTGACGCGCCGCCATCGCAATAATAGAGAGCAATGGGACACATAAACTGGACAAAACAGCGTTGGCGGACAATTCTTTTTACTGATGAGTCATGGTTTGCATTGTCTCGAGCTGATGGCCGTGTACGATTATACCGACGCAGAAATGAACGTTATGCCGACTGCTGCTAACTGCAACGGGATCGTTTTTTTTTTGGGGGGGGGGGGTGGGGGTGGGGGCTCAGTTATGTTGTGGGGCGGTATTGCCTACGGGTATCGAACCCCGCTCGTCGTTATTGATGGCAATTTAAATGCCCAAAAATACAGGGAAGACATTTAAGGCCCTCATGTTGTCCCTCTGCTTCAGACCCATAACGTTAAACGACGTTACAACAGGATAATGCCACACCCCATGTTGCTCGTGTCAATATGCAGTATTTACAATATCATATCGTTGATTTCATCGACGACTGGACCTCAAAAAGTCCGGATTTGAACCCAATTAAACAACTTTGGGATAATCTGGATAGACGCGTACGTCGACTTCCGAACCCTCCAAACAACGTCAACGACCTTCGAGCAGCATTGCTTCAAGAATGGAATAATATTCCACAGGCTGACATTAACAATTTTGTGCTCTCAATGCTACGTCGCAGTCAGGCAGTCAGCATCGCACACGGCGGTCACACACGCTACTGATTGTTAACTTTAGAAACGGTCCCTACCTTATTTTAATTTAAAATTCAACAATCAATCTGATCCTTTCCTCCAAAATGACGATTTTAAAAGAACCACAATACATTATTTTACAAAAATGTAAGCTTTCAGGCTAAAGGATTGAAAAACTGTAATAACATATCTACATTCAAACTTGGCGAAAGTTTCTTTTTTGTTTCAGTAGCCCTTGACTCATATAATCGATAATTTTGTTATATAAACTTGCCATAAATGGGTACATGGAAGTGTTCAATTATGGAAAAAAGAAAAATAATGAAGACTTTGTGATAAATAGTTTTCAAGATAATGAGACATTTAAGGCCCCTGTGACCTAGACCTTTGAACTAGTGACCCAAAATCAATAGGGGTCATCTAATAGTTATGACCAATCAATATTAGAAAGAAATATGAAGACCTTGTGACAAATAGCTCTCAAGATAATGAGCGGAAACCATACTAACATTCAAAAACCGTGTGACATTGACCTTTCACCTAGTGACCCAAAAATCAATAAGGGTCATCTACTTGTTATGACCAATCAATATGTGAAATATGAAGACTTTGTGATAAATAGTAAGCAAGATAATAAGCGGAAATCATATTACCATTCAAGGCAAATGTGACCTTGACCGTTGACCTAATGACCCCAAAATCAATAGGGGTCATTTACTTGTTATGACCAATCAATTTGTGAAATATGAAGACTTTGTAAGAATACTTTTCAAGATAATCAGCGGAAACAGTTCTGTCATTTAGGGCCCCTGTGACATTGACCTTTGACCTAATGACCCCAAAATCAATACAGGTCATCTACTAGTTATGACCAATCACTATGTGAAATATGAAGACTTTGTGATCAACAGTTTTTAAGATAATCAGCGGAAACCATGTGGTCTACCGACGGACAGACAGACAGACCGACAGTCCGACGGACCGACATTAGCAAAACAATATACCCTCTCTTCTTCGAAGTGGGCATAATAAAACCAAATAAAAACAAGTTCTGAGTATATTTCTTTAAGAGCCTTTTCATTTTTGTTTTGTTTTAATTGTCCCTTCTGATCTATGCAAGAATTTTAAATTTTGTGTATCTCAGTATATTTGAAGCAAAAGCAAGTAATATTTTCTATAAATTCTGGTAAGAATTTTGATACTTGACAAAAACATACAGATGCAGTGCTATGAGTTCAGACATGCAGGTTAATTAACATTTGAAAATTGAATGCAGGTACATTGGTCAACAAATAACACTGTCTATTTAAATTTAATCTGGGGATTGCTTGTACCCTAACATTTAAAATTCTTTAACAAAATTTCGTGTGTATACGTTCTATATCTTTGAACTTATTATAGCCCAAAATTCTCTGATTAGTATGATAAAATTGATCCATCAAATACATCAAAAAGCTGACACAATTATTTCGGTTTAAGATTGAAATCTTTATTAATATACAATAGCATATTAAAAGCATTTTAAATATTTGCGGATCAATTGTTCCCTCTGTACATAACGGAAAATAACCAATGTAGCTGAATACAACTATATACAATAAGTATATATATTAATCAAAGCTATTTTGTAAATCACCCGGGCCTTTGCTTATAATAGACATATCATTAGCAAAAAGTAGCACAAATGTAAACTAAATGATTTATATGAATGGATATCGGGCTTATAAATATTGAATCGGAAAATAACACATGCCAAGGATAACGAAACAAGCTAATTGCTCCGTTGTTCCATGTAAATGATTTATATTTCAATACGATAAAATCTCCATAAAACATAGAATTAAACAAGGTATGTAAAGTTAAAGAGGAAACTAGTTCAATGATAATTATTAATGATAATTGTGCAATTTTCCCTGCCAGGAATTGATTATCCAATATCAGTTCAGTTTTTTCGGCAAATCGGCATGGTATCATGTCTTTGGCCAATTTACAATTACAAAGTGAAGAATATGGCCAAGACAACATACACATATAAACAGTGCACAATCATACATAAATTGTCACAAACATACAGTAAAGTGCATTGACATCATACAAGTTAACCTTTTACCCCATGAGCATATTGCGAAAAATGGCCATTTTCACTGAAAAGCCTCCTGTAACAAGTTCAAACTGCTATGGAAGTATGAAAAATGCTTCAATACTAATGAAACTTGGCACAAATGTTGACTACACCATAGCCTCTGTAACAGCATGCTCAATGGTAAATTTCCTGTTACCATGGCAACGGGGGGACGTCTCAAAATTGCCAAAAATCACTATTTTGCAATGTTTTTTTCCCATCAAAACTGATTTCAAAGTACTGCAACTTCTCAATGAATTGAGATAGAGTAAAAGGCTTTTCAGCGTTGGTTACTAGCTACCCTAAGATTGACATGAGGCCATTTTAGCCTGTCACATGTCCAAAATTTTCTTGGAGATGAGGGGGACTACGCCCCCCTTCAAACCCCCCCAAACAGAAGGCACATCCCCCTTCTGGCAACCCCCTGATGTAATATTTGGATGGGGGACGAAGCCGAAAAAGTGGTCACTTTTTTGAACAACATTTCTCAAACGAAAAACAGTGTTTGGGGCCTAAATAGGGCATTTTTTCACTGTTTGAGGCCTCAAAAAAAAGGGGGGGGGAATAAGCCGTCGAAACACGCTTATATAAGGGAAAAGGTTAAGAAGCAGCTTCTACGTCGACAAATCCTTTTCTTATTTGAAATGCTTCATACAAATATTTGGCAGTTTTACATAACTTATTTTTTATTTTTTACATGACATAATTTTTGAAAATTTTTGCCTGCTGGGCCGTAGGCAATTACCTAAATATTTTATTCTAATTTCTGAATATGTAGTGCACATTATGAAAAACTGGTATTCAGATTCAGCAAGATTGGTATCACAAGCTTTACAAATTCTATCATTTCTATGTGTACTTTGATATCTACCAACCTCATTTTCTAAACTATGAGAACTTAATCTAAAGCTTGACATGCCTTTTCTAAATTTATATAAATTAATGCATTCCAAATATATTTCAAAACCAAAACATCGTTTATACATTCTATAATATTCCAATTTGGACATGTCTTCTATACATTAATGCCACTTTTGTACATGTTGATATAAGCTCACTCGAGACATAAGAGCTTGATCTGATTCTGATTTCAGCTGAACTTCAACTTACCTGTATGAGTCCTAATAATCAACATTTATTGTCCAATCATAATTACAAGATTGTTTTCTTTTCTCAAAAATACAAAAATTAGTATTTTTTACATTAATCTTAAAACCCCATATTGGACCATGTTTAATTGTGCTTGTAGACAATCAGGACTAATGGTAAAAAGAGCTATATCATCAGCAAAAAGTAACATAAAAACTCAACATAAAATCCTATTTTTGTGATAACAGGTTTAAATTTATTCTGTTCATTTATGAACAGAACAAAAAGTAATTGGGAGAGTGGTTCCCTTGCTTTAAGCCCACATATACGTCAAACAAAAAAAAAATCTGATAGTTTCATATATTGAGACAATCTTATACATGATTTAACATTTGTATAAATTGACTTGATAATATTAATCATTTTACAACTAATACCCGTATTAAAAAAAAACAAAACAAAAAACAAAACAAAACAAAACAAAAAAAACCCCCCAAAAAAAACAAAAAAACAATACAAAAAAACAAAACCCATAATGTATCTCGAATCACAGTATCAAATTTTTTGTTTCTTAATCAATAAAAGCATAATATAATATAGATTACCAGTTATTTTTAATCTTTAAAAACACCACATTGTTCACACCATTTACTCAACCTATTTCTTAACAGCAATGAAAAGATTTTACCTTTTTACTTTAACAAGTGTTCCCCTATGATTCGAAGGATAACTAATTTCTCCATTTTTATAATATATGATACGGCTACGTCGGTCATTCCGCGTTTCGTTATCTGTATTTCGTATCAAAAAACACATTTCCAATTATGTTTTGATAATAAAACTACCACGGACGTTATTGCATAAAACTACGCCTGATGAAAAAATAAAAGTGGGTAAATGCTTTTCTTGAAATCTTTAACCAGGGATTACATTTTACATGTGTAACAATTAATTAAACATACAATATAATTATGTTTATAGCACATACGTACAACATATAGGCAGAGGACATGGATTTTTCAAGGAGCACAAAAATACAATGTAAAACACATGAATTCATAATAAAACTTGTTTGAAGTTCTGTAAAACTACTTTCTGATTAACTTTGCATAATGGTAATATTAAGAAAGATCTCTTTCAATTATTTTTGATTTTGACATCAATAAATAAGTAAATTTCTTCAATGTAGGCCATGTATAATAGTAGTGTCTAAGATATCTTTCGAAGGTCAGCATATTGTGAACATGTAACTCGTTTTCAATTTGCCCTGAAGAACAATTACTGCGTATTCTTATGTGTATAGACTTGTTTGTGTATCTTCCATTTTAAATATTCAAGTTTTGTGATGAAGTGCGGAATATTGTAAGCGCAACCCGACATCTTTTGTCCTTAATATATTCAAGATAACTTTCAAATTCAAAACAAAACCGTATGTATCTAGGCGTCTTGAGTTTTTAATAGAACAATACCTGCTTTGATGATAAATATCTTATATTCGCATTTTAATGATATTGTAGTCAATAATCATGTCTAATTGGTTTTGCCAAGTATACGAAAGTCCGCATTTCTCAAGTATAATTTTAATTTGATATGTGATATATATATAATATATAATGTAATATATATCTGTATTCTTCTATGTCGATCAACATTGGTTGTAGGGATTTATGATCTTGAGCAAATATAACTGCGTCATCGGCAAAAAGTAGTAAAACAATTGAACGTTACCAATGTTCATTATTCCATTAACATCTTTATGAACATTTTTAACAATATCATTTAGAAAGGAGAGACACACAATGCTGCCGGCGGGGTTTCCCTGAATCACTCCAATGTTTGAATTTATAGTTAGAGTCAGTCGAATTACTAGTATACATGACAAACGATTTAATTGCTGCGTACTTTATAGCCAGTATAAATTTTGTTTTTACATCTGCATGTATTAGTTTTTGCCACAAATAAAGTCTATCAATTCAGTCGAACATTTTTTTCCGAATCGAGAAATGCTGCATATATTTTTTTTTCAAAAACGTGTAAAATATAAATATAGTCAATTGTTGATTTATTCTTTTGGACACCCATTTGATTGTCAATTAACATTTCATCATTGTCGACCCATTTTGTAAGTCGAATTACAATTAGTTTTGAATATAATTTTGAAATAATGTTATTTATTATAACTCTTCTAATATTCGTAGCTTCCGGATTGCTCCCTTGAATATGGGAACGATAATGCCTTTTGTCCAACTTTCTGGAAACGCCCCGTACGTAAAAAAAATCAATATACATCTTCACAAGAGATGGAGAAATCATGTTTAAATACTTCCGCTATATGGCTATCAGTCCCAGACTCTTTGACATATTTTGAGCAAAAACAGCATTTTAAACTTCTAATTCAGAGAAATCAGCATCTAAGTCATTATTATATACAAAACAACTATTTCAGTGCGGACTTGAATCTGTAGTCGCTTCGTTACCGTATAGATCATTGAAGTGACTAAATAGTGATTCGACCGATACATTGATTTGTTCCTTTAAATTTGTTTTATATTGCGATTTTATATTTTCAAAAATTGTTTTGGTTGCAATTTTGTCATTTAGCGATAGGTTCTCCTTAATTTCCCTGAAATGTGCGTTTACTTTTTTTTTCTTTATTTTTATAAAATTATATAAAATTAAAAACTCATTTTTATTTTCAACAGACTTATTTCTAAAAATAGTTCTTGCATTTCTTTAGCAGCTTGCGCGAATCATAACATTCTTAATTAAACCATTTCTTTTTCCTTGCAATATTGGTAGTAGATTTTTCCGAATACACTGAACGAGGTATTTTACATAATCAAAGGGCTGCAATCTCTGTGGTATTTTCTGATCCTTGCATTCTAAATCGCACTGTATATCTGTATGTATTTTCCTGTATAAGTTTATTTTGATATACTATAATTCATCTTGTAGGGCACCGAGTTGCAGCGAATGCGTTAAAATTTTTCTGCTATAACAGTTTGAGTTTGATGCATACGGAATTTTGCATGGCCAGAGTTTCTAACTTGCATTGTTGAAATCATTTATATATATTTTTTATGATACATATTTTTTTATCCTTGCACGTCGTGGCTAATTCCTTAATAAAGAATGTAAAAATCACCAAAAAGACTCTTAAAAAATGAGTTGCCTTGACTGGGAATTGAACCCCAGACCTCTTACTTCCTAATCGAGCGTGATACCACTGGACCATGGTTAAGTTATAACAATAAGGCTGAAGCAAATCAAACCATTCTAAATTGAACATTTCCATTATTAATTTCGAGATATTTTGTTCACGGTCAACCTGTTGTTTAACACTGATGTAAAAATTTAGCGAAAATTTAGTCAAAACACTTTGACATGTTTATAATATTTCATTTCTCGACAATCAGATTTTTTTGTGTAATACGCACTGAAGTGTTCGTTAATCGGCGTCGCTAAAATAGCACTTTGTTTACGTGGATTAAATTATTAGGAGCTTAACTTATAAGACCCTAACATATGGTAGGAATTGATTATCGATCGTCCACTGCCCTAAATTCGTCTCTGTCCTAGAGTCAACTACCTTACTTTATTTTTCAGAAAGAAGGCGTTTAATTCCGATCACAATAATCCGGAAATAGCCGAGTTTAGTTCTACTATTAAAGTCTCCGTCTAACATAACTTTGCCAAGTTATTTATTATACTTTTCTATTCATATTTCAATTTGTTAAAAAATATAAAATTCATTTCTATCAATAACTGTTGATTGGTAAGTTGGAATATAAACACAACATAGATTTGTATCAATATTCAAATGAAAAAGAGTTTTGTATAATTTTAACCAAACTAATCCACATTTATGTATATCAATTATCTGTATCTTATCACGTAAATATGTCACTATATCGTCTCTTTTTCGTACCTTGTGATTTGTTACCAAATAAATGGTACGAACAAAATCCATCAATATCTGGTGCAAGTATTTTGATAGCCAAGTCTCAATCAATATAATTATGTCATGTGATTTGATTAGTTCTAAAATATCGGTTTTTTATAATTTTCGAACAAGTCTGTTGATATTTCACGATACAATGTTTAATTGCTCCCTATTATCTCCATATATTGATGATGGAACAAATGGTTTCCCATTTACTAGCAATTGAGAGCAACTAACAAAACTTTTTTACACTACTGTCGCTCCTGATCAGAATAGAATGGTTTACGTGCATTACGCCATTCCTTTGGAATTTGAACTCCCACCCAACGGTTTTTGTATTTTCTGATCGCAGATCAGTAAATACATAGCTAACATCCACGGTCTAACACAAAATTTCCTTACAGACCTAACAACGCAAAGTAGTTCTCACTCAAAACTGCTTAAAAACCAGCAATTTAAAAGAAAGAACAATTTTTTGTTACAAGTGTCCAACAAATTACTACACATTCAAACTTTAAAAGTAGCGTTGGCTTATAGAATTGTCAATAAATGCACACTCACAAATTACGCGGATGAATATGATTTTAATCAATGAAAATGCTATTTTTAGCGATGTCGATTACCGAATACTACACAAATAAATCTGACTGCCGAGTAGTTGAATATATAGTTTCTACATGTTGGACTGTTTTGGCGAGAAGAGTTTTGCTAAATTATTTACTTCAATTTTAAAACAACAGGTTTACCCTGAACAAAATACCTCAAAATTACCCTAACCCGAAATGCAATGGAAATTCTAATTTAGAATGACTTGATTTTATTCAGCCTGTGCGGCTTTAAAAACCCGAAATGCAATGGAAATTCTAAATTTAGAATGGCTTGATTTTATTCAGCCTTGGTTTTAAAAAACTTCTCCGTGGTGCAGGGGTAACGCGCTCGTTTAGTGGAGGCCTTACCTGTTAACGCTGTACAGATCAGTCAATATATCAACCAATATATGAAAACATCGTCGGATCTTCCGCCGCATAAACTTCTTGTTCGTAATGAGCGTTTAAGAAACGCAGAAGTGCAGCTACAAACATTAGTGACAAATATGTTTACAAATAGTAATGAGGAAAATGTTCATGAAAAGTTGCACTATTTAGAAAAGGAGTACAAAGAATATATGCAAGAGGTAAAGAAATTGTGTAAAGAAGTGTGGGCCAAGTTCGATATGACATCAATAGTGTTAGGGCTACTTATTCTAGGCGTGACATTGTTAGTGAATATTTATTTGTTATATCTGGCGTCGAGCCTGTCTGAAGATAGAGATAACGGGACCATGATAATTGTGATTATATTGTCGTTAGTTTTTATCGTATTCTCATTAGTTCAGTCGTTTTATCTTAACGACGGTGCGGTGAACATCATGGTATATATTCTTGGACTGTTTGATTTCGTTGCTTTAGGGATGATTATACTGATTACCAGAAGTAATCTACAGAGATCGGAAAAGACACCATCAGATTCCTCAGTCTCGTTCTTTGCTAAAAATCGGTAAAGCCTTAAAGACATCTATAGACAATAGTGTGATTGGGATAATCATACTTATAACTTGTTTGAGTTACTTTTCTAACAGTTTTTGTTGTTTTTGAAGACGACGTCTGCTTATTTTTAACACAAACTTGTATTTGGTTTTTCTATTCTAAAGTGATTTTGAAACTGTCGAAGGAAACTAAGTTTACCAAAGATCATTCAAAGACAAAATCTAAGTCATTAAAGCTGGACATTAAAAGATTTACTTCTCAGTCAGTTATGTTAGTAACAATACTCTCAATTGCTTGCAGTTGGTGCGTAAGATTCTCTGTTAATATTCGTACTAAACGTGAAGAGCAAATGACTGAAGCTGAAGCAGCAGGGGAGACAACTGATACAAATTTTGAAGCAAATAAGAATGTGACATTTTTTTTTAGTGTGGCTTGCCTTCTAGTCAGTATTTATCTTCCACGTAAATGGCTTACAGAAAGTGGGAATCTCAATAGCGCAAGTTTTTCAACACTTTGTGCGCGATATTTAATGCCAGTGGCAGCCGTTGCAACAGTCTTGTACTGGGCAATGCAGCATCTTCCAAACAAGATTTTAGATTCTTTGCCAGTTTGGCAGCAAGTGTTACTTCCACAAACAGTGTATATTTGTTTATTGATCTCAGTTGTTGCCATAGTAACGTCCCCTATGCTGGTATACACATTACCAAATCAGAAAAACCAAATGTCAATATCCTCTACACAAAACGGGGAGGATATTTTTCATAAAGTGTTTAAATATGTGAAAAGTAACTGGGAAAATGATGTTGATTCAAGTGATGATACATCAAATGATGATTAGAACTAATCAAATGATGTTCCGAAAGTTTTTGGTCTCGGAACTGTTTATTCTTCTGCGGTTATTTATAGCGGCACTGCCATTATTCTATTACTTATTTTGTTGCTAGGAGAAGGGTTTTCCGAGTGTTCTTACGGCTATTTGTGGCATATATTGCTTTTTTGAATTGTTCACAATATCAGTGAAATTGTGCAGAGGAAGTGATATTTTACTTAACGGTTTGTTAACAGTGTGTTTGATGATGGGAAATTATTTTTATGGGTTTGGACATCAGGCAACGATACCTGCCATAAGGTTTGAAACAGCTTTTATAGGTTTCATTGGAGACTGGGAGAATAAAATCATCCCTGCATTTCTTATTCACTGTAATATGTTTGCTGCGGAAATATTGTTTACATTTTTAGTGCCATTGTTAACACTTACCTTGTACAAAAGGTGTGATTGCATAATACTTTTCATTTTGGCGAGACAATCAAGGCGGTAATTGGCGTGGTGATTTCGTCATGCATGAAAACCAAAAAGTGTTCCGCCATCTTCAAATGAAAATGTTTTTCTCATTGTACATTTTTCATGGATTAAAACTGACATCCAGTATTTTAGCAGCAGCTATTCACAAGCGACATCTAATGGTATGGAAGATATTTGTACCAAGATTTGTATACCAGGCAATGTCAAGCTTCACTGTATTTGCTGTGTCAATCGTAGTCACTTTACTGCTTGCAAGAGTCAATTCTTCTATAACTAAATGGGCAGCAAAAATTAAAACAAAAATCTTAATAAGCGCTGAAAAGCACAAACTTGAAGAAAACCCTCTTGTAACTGGTGTTTTATAGTGCTACAAAAATAGATGACTAAATCAAAAATAACATTCAACTTTGCTATATAGATACGGTAAACTAATTTATATACAGAGTCATTACTTGCCAACTAGTCTTGATTGAAGGTACAACACTTAAAATAGTGTAAACAAAGGAAATAAAAATTCATACAATAGATGTACCTGAGGTAACTGTTTGTTTATAGAACAGAATAAACAACATTATATATTGAATCTCTAATGAACTATTGAAAAATATTTGTTCATGGCAAAAAGAAAAAGAGATTTTATTGAGAAGTTATTCACTTACGACAATAATACTGTTACGCTACTTTATCTAATAATACATTATTAGTATGTAATATTGATGATACTTGCCCAGCTTTGGTCAGAAACCATGGAAATATGCATGTCACTTGAAGATATCCATTCATAGTATAGACATACATAGTAAACATATCTTGAAAATATAAATTTTATATATACATGTAAAAGAAGCAAAGGAAAGTTTGGTAAATATACATGTATATTGCCGAAGAAATGTTAACTGCAGGAGTCACAGGACTTGACTTTGTGACATTGTTTTCCCAAAACATGTTCTGCTAATGGACCACTTATCCTTTGATAAAACGTTATTTTAAGAATTTCAGCATTGTTATTTTAGATTTTGTTTACATGAAAAAACTAATTTGTATGTTGCATCATTTTGCAAATTATCATGTAAATGAGTATAAAATAAATAATTAAGTGATAAGAGAGGAATTTTTGTGAAAAATAAATAAATAAATGGTTTGGGTATTATTACTCATAATCAAAACAAAATTGACAAAATTGATTGACACAGGATCATGTCAGTAAAGGGAGGTAACTTATATTAACTTTGTCAATAATCATATCAGAGTTATCTCTTAGAATGTGTAAATAGTTGTGATTATTCTTATTTGTGTTTAAAAAAAAATATTGCTATTATATAAAAGCTTGGTGCATGCTTGTAATTGTAATTTTGGTGCTGTATTTTGTAATTTTTTACAGTTTTGATAATTAAGTCATTAAAACATTTTTATCATTATCGTTTTTTTTCTGTCTTTATTTATTATGTCAGCAAATAAAAGTTTGTTGTATAGAAGGCATATCTGCATAGTTTAGCCATTATAATTCGAGAGTCTTGACTAATACAACTTTTGTAGGAATCTACATATTGATGCTATATGCCAAATACCTAAGCTGCGGGCTTTGCAGTTTCACACAATATTAAAGGTTTAGATTGATGTGTTTTCCTAGGTGAAAGTGTATATAAATCAAGTGAACATGGGGCGGGCCCATATTAAGATCAGGGCATGATTGATATACGTTTTTAGAGATTCACAAAGTTACGTTACGTGCTAAATATCTTAGCTCATGGCATTGTTGTTTAACACAGTAAGATGTTTTCATCAATTTTCTTACTGGGTGGGACATATATTGACCCAAGGGGCATGATTCAAAAATTAATATTTGTTTTGTAGAGACCCATAATCAAATTCTCTATGCCAAATATCTAAGCCCTTGGCATACACACGATAATATTCTAATAAGTTTTCCTAAGCAATTGACTCCAGGAACAGGTTCATATTGACCCAAGGGGCCAGACATAACGGACGGACAAACGACAAGGTGCACAACACTACGCCGAATTTTGTTTTTGGGCGTATGGTAATGAAAAATTGATAAAAAGAGCAGTTGACAGTTACTTATAGTGAAAACAGTTTAGCACTGGTACAAAATCCACATTAACTTGACATGGAAAGATCCCTATTTGGCCTAACCTGCCCTATTCTAATTATTATATTAGTGCATTACAATAAGAATTCCACCAAAACCTATTTGTTAACACGTAAAAAATGTTAATGCATAAGGTTAAATCTATAATTATTAAAATTAAAGGTCAGAATAGTGATTTGTCAATTACATGTCAGTATGATATGATTGAAAGGAAAATACCAAGAAGAATTACAACTTTTTATACGCCAGAAAAAAAGGAATATAATTTGATGAACCTGGCAGTCCGCGTCCCTCTCTTAGGAATTTCGTGTCCACTTTGTATCACTTGAATCGATGGAAGGAATTAAAACTACTGGGTAGAATTGTTAACCATAATGATGCCCCTAGGGTTAATATTTTTGCCTCACCCCATGGATGACTTGATTTATATAGACTTTATAGGGAATTAAGATATTGAGCATGTTTCATCGCTTTGTGGACCTACACAAAATTAATACATATCATTCCCCTTTGGGCAACATTTGTCCCATCCAGGGGGTCACCGTGTTAATATAGAGACTCATAAAAGAAAACATATTTTAGTCTTATTGTGTGAAACTAAAGCGCCAGTTTAGATATTTGACGTACAGCATTGCTTAGTTGACATTTACAAAAGCTACAGAAATCATGATCTTTGAGTAAAGATTAGACTCGCCATTGGGGTCAGTTTATGTAGAATTATAAACATACCCTGGAATTATAATCACACCTTGAAATTGTTTACCCCTAAGCTATCCTTGCACATTAATTTTTCACACATGATCTTTTTAGGGCAGCACACTATCCGAACTTAAAACCATGACCAAGATCATATAGAGAGCCACCCTACCATAGGGAAAAACACACGAGGAAGTGCCTTCTTTTATTTTGCTTATGTTTCTAACGTTAATAACATCCTCCGTCCTTTATGTATCATCATTTTGACCTAAACTATGCGCAGGTTTTTTACCGCACTGTATAGTGTTCCACATTTTATGGTGTGCATTTGACTGAATAGAGCTTTACTTTGACCCTCTTAGAATTCTTATAGGTGTGACTCTGCAGCATAGGGATTGTATAACTGTACAACTTCGGCATATTTTTCCCGCACGCTGCAAGTGATATTGGACTGCCCATGAAAACTGGTTTCAATAATTGAATCTTAAAAGAGGAATACAAATTCAAATTTTCGCAAATGAAAACAATTTTTAAGCAATTCTTTTTATTGGTCACAATATAACAGAATTCTAAATTTTGGATTTAAGAAACCTTTTTTGAGGAGGCAAATAAGAAAAGTAAGCTGTGAATATAATTTTTTATTTTTTTGTCTTCAGTTGAATTGCAACATGTACACTAAAGTTGGATGAAATCTACCTCAAAGACATTTGTTTTCCTTGTATTTCTGAAAAAAAAAAAGATATATTTACAATCACAGATATAACATGCACTTTTCATTCTTGTACAAACATATTTTAACCGCGCAGCAATTTGTAAAAGTTATCCCTTTCACAAACATCCGACCTTGTCCGTTGAGAAGCAAGCAGATTCCAAAATGTTGAAACGTGTGATTTAAAGCGATTTATATAGGTAACGATTTATATATAGTTTTGAAGATAATACGTTGAAAATACTTGTTTCCACCCAAAGAGATTTCGGATTAGAAAATATCCTTTTCCTACATTTTCAAAAGTATCATCTTAATGTAAATGGTAGAACCTAACGGCTCTTGGAATAAAAGAACACTAAACACATGGGTATTTAGTAAGTTACTGCTTGTTGGAAAAGTTCTTTTTATCATTTTGTTGATATGCCTGCACGATACGGTCACGTGGTCCTTACAATATAAATATTATATAAATATTGAATCCTAAGTCATAAGAACCCAATGCGTAGGATTTGAACTGTAAATCAGTACGTCTTTGGGTGGCATTTCTTCGTATTCAATTACTGGTTCATACGAGGTAAAATCCTACCTATCACTAATTGACAAGGCCTCAAGCATGACACGTCGACGTTTGCACTTGCGATCAGAACACTTGATTTGTCCATTTTCTTGACACGTGCACACATTACATCTGTCATGGTAGCCTTCCCCGACTTGCAGTTCGCCGCCATCATGAGGATTTATACACGCTGTAAAAAGAAGACGTACATATTTCATAATACCGTGGGTACACAGAACAACTTTATGAAGCAATACAATAAGTTGAGCCAATCAGAATTACATGTAACAAACATGCATGGTTCATTACCCAATGAGCACATGGATCAGCTTCCTAGTCCAGCCAAAGTACTTTGTTTTGATTATTTCAGCCATGTACTGATATGAGGGTACTATGTTCTAATCTGTTTTATTTTTCTGTAAGAAAATCCCATGTTCTTCAAATATATCAGAGCGACAGTGGGGTACGAAATGACATTAGACATACTGTTGTTAACTAAATTGTCATTAACTTGTATCCTCATCCAGGATATGGCCCAAGAATCCGAGGCAAGTCCTAGTATGTAAATTTCTTAATGACAAATGTTTAAAGCCGACATATTCCTCGTAGCCTTTTCTAAAACCCTTACAGGAATAAGACAGAACATGATTTCTTTTTTTCACATTAAAGTCATTTACATGTATATAAATGCATATGGAATACTATTGTCTCAAGTCTCATGGCCATCTGTCGGCTTTATTTCTTTTCTGGTCGTTATAGATTGTACCTAACCCAAGGTCATGGTAGACAGCACTTTAACCAAAATCATCTTTTCTGACTTCTTTCTTGCTCTAGAAGGCAATTTAGTTATACAACCGACTTCCCTTTGGATATAGTGAATAGCGCACTTTAAAAATGATTATCAAAGTCATTGATAATGTTTAAAGCTACATTTAAAGCAGTCCAGGAAGCATTGCAAGAATTTTACGAGTTACCATACGCTCACTTAGTATTTAGAACATGGAGAGATTCGGTAACTACATGTATAAACATTGTATACCAGTATATAAGTTTTGTACAAGAGCAGTTATTATGCCTTCAGCACAAAATGGATTTTTACTTACTTTTAATAGGGAAGCTGAAAGCGGCAGTGACAAGAATCAAACACGCTAAGACTTTCCCACCCAACATTAATGAGCCTGAAGTAGAGAATGAAAGTTCTTTAAGTAGAGCGAATATAAAAGAGGGCGGACAAAATATGATCTGTATATTAAGAAACACTAGATATATGGTAAATATCAACCAAGTTTACTGAGTGAAATACATGATTATAAAAAGTTTGACGAACACATTTTTTTTCATTAAAAGCATTTCTCTTGAACAAACTATTTTTTATTAAGTTTAAAACTGCATCGTATGGCAGCGACTCCTCAGAGTCCTCCTTGGTAAAATCTTCTTACTGTAGAATGAAATACAATACCCGGTATATTTCATTAAGACACATAGTTTTCACTCGGGATGCAACTTTAGTGTTTAACAACAATGTAAAAATAAATTCATTTAAGTTAATATTCGTCGCACAAACAAACATCCCTTTTTAGAGCTAACCGTTATTGTCACCAGTTCCTGTACTTTTAGGTGCTCATTGACCACTGTACAGCAACCTACCCAAAATTCGTTTCTTTTGCAAATACTGATAATTGCACAGAGCTAAATTATCACCACTTTGTGCTTCATAATCAACTCTTTAAGGGCATGACTGGTGACATGTCCGGGGTCCGTTTTCGGTAGCGAAAGATGCTTTTTTTTGTGCCTTACCACTGGACCTTTATTAAGCATGGACTTATGGAAAGCCGCAGTACACACCCGAAGAAGATTTATATTGTCCTATATATGAGAAGAAGGACATAAGTTCAGCTTCGTCGGAAATTCACAAAAAGCTAACGAAATAGAAAGCAATGGATTTATATAGGAAAATATAGTTCTTCTTCGGGGGTGTACTGTGGCTTTCCATATGGACTATATACAAACGCTATATAAAAAATATAGATAAATCGGACCGATTTGTTTTCCAATAGTTAGTCAGGTTCACGGGTAAGATTTTATTGTTTTAACGAGGTATGAGTATATTGTCCCATCCGATAACATAAAACGTATTAGTAGCCGTTATGAAATGCCGATGCATTTTTCCGACGAATTTGTCAATTTTTAAGTGAACTACAATGATCTTTGATAATTTTCGTTTGTCACAATATGTTTGGCTTATAGTATCATGAAGACGTATGGGGAAAAGGAAGGATTACTAACTATATCAGAAATTAAAATGAAAATATGGAACTTACCTTATTTATTATTCCCAGTTAACTTTTGTCCTGTACATTTTCTTTTAACCATATGGTACACACTATAAACACCGTGTAATGCGTTTGTTTACACCATTTAGTTGTAATAATTTGATTGATTGTTTCTTTTTCATTAACATAATTCATATAACCTTCAATGTAAATAAAGATGACAGTTAAGAAAACAATTGTTTTAAAGCAGATAATAATACCCAATAAAGTATAGTACATGTGTGTATTACAATACTTTGTCTGATATGAATATTGGTTCATTAAATTCTTCACGTTTTCAGGAGTCAATGTAACTTTCTGTCGGTGAATATAAAATCATATTCAATGGCTCACTAGTCAATAATTGTGTTATTTTATGAATAGGCTAAGGAATAATAAAAAAGAAACACAAAAAGTACAACCTTATATACATGTACAAATTTTGCCTCGTTGAAGCGCGGGAAAAAAGACGCACGTGTTAGTCGTGCAACGACTGCGCGAACGCTTTGCATACAAAAATAATTCAAGTTTATACTCATCATTGCGGTGTAGCCTTTAAGTATTATAGGCCTTTAAGTATAATAGTAAAGTTACGATATTTTATTCGAGAAATATGTCATAAAGAACAAAAAGCAACAATTATTTTTACTTAACACGCGTAATTAACAGTCTAGGATGTATGATCATTGAATATGAGTCTCAATCTATTATTAGACTAGGAAAATCCAATTCAGCCAGTGAATATGATACTACACCCAGTGAATATGATTTTATAAAAAGTTCTGTTGACTATACTCTCTTTCGCATCGGTCGAATGTTCCACTATCGCTCTCTTTCTTACCTCTCTTCATTTTAGACAGGAAAATCCGTGTCTACTCTTCAGCCAATCAGTGACTAGCTTACTTGTAACGAATTGTCACATACTTGAATTTGACGCACCGTAATGTAAACAATGCGTGTTCATTTGTACTTTTCTTAAAATTGTTTCTTTTAAACGTTTCTATTAAATGACCAAAATGATAAATTCGCGAAGATATATTATTTACGGATCGTCAATTGTAATGGAGTCTTCGTAAACCGTAGCTCAATACGAATAATGGTCGCATATTCTGGCTGCAAGAAAGTCCACGTCAGGCCGTTAAAATTATTTTACTTATATTTTCTCAGATGACCAGTAGCAATTCGACAATACCTCAACCCATCCCTCGAAAAACCGAGGCATTCTTATATACATTGTTTAATACATGTATGAAGAAAGTGGAAGAAGTTACATGTATCACATGCTATTACAAAACTACACCAGGTGTACACTATGCACAAAAAGTAATAAAATATTAATTTGACTGATCTTATATAGAACAATACATACCCATTCAGTATCATCTAGCTTTAATGATGGTCATTTAAGAATATCCAAGATCATATTTGACGTACTTTCATACCCTGTGTTTTTTCCATGGATGGGCAGGTTTTGTACAGTCATGATATACAAAATGTACAATTATGTGCAAAATAACATACATACTGTATACATACAGATATGTGCAGACTCAACCATTACTATTATAAACATCAATAGTAAAACTGCATTGGTTACTCATTTGAGATTCAGCTATTCTACTTTATAATATTGTAGTCAGTTGTGTCCCCTGACAAGATGAACGTTCATTTTTTCACGTGCTGTGTAAAAATTTAAAAACTAAAATATAGCCACAAATTAACAATGGGAATTAATACTGAACAGTGGAGAATGAGAATCGGGTGTTTTACTCAACCTAAGAGAGTAGGACTGAGAAAAAATGGATTAAATTTCAGTAAGTTAGCTGAACACAGACTTGTTTTCCACGTGGCAACGTGTTTGGTCGCCATATTACTCACGTGTGGTGACATTGAGAGTAACCCAGGACCACCTAAAGTAAACGCACCGTGCAAATCTACTACAACACGAGGATTTAACAACACTGGAGGTAATCTACAAGGCAGTAGAACTGACCGACCCTTACGACCAGGTTCGAGCAGACCCGCGGGGACAGAAACATCGGGAGGTGTGGTAACACGTCAAATGTCAATCTCTCAATTTGCGTCTCCCTCTAACCAGACCCGAACCCCAATTTTGCAAGCGTCACCTGCTTTTATCAGGTCCCCAGCCCTGACGCATATACCCGCTCGTCAACAGGAAGGAGCTGCTGATGACCTACGGGAAATACATGAACTGGACCCCGGGACTCTATCTCACGTAGAGAATGAAGGTACTGATATTTTTCAATATCTAAGAAATATGAAGTACGATTTAACATGCCAAAATAACCGTGTTTCCGTGGACATTAATAACATCAATACCAAGATAGACTCTGTTTTAAGCACTGTAAATGAGTTAAAATCAAACTATGAGCAATTAAAACAAGACAATATCTCCCTACAAAATGAACTGTCTAAGATAAAGATAAAACTAGACTATTACGAAAATAACTCCAGAAGGAATAATCTTAGATTTAACGGGATCAGAGGGAACATTTCAGAACACTGGTCAGAAACAGAGACTAAATTGCGTGATTTTCTTAGAACAACCCTCAGTTTTGGTGAAGAAGCTGACCAAATTGATATAGACCGTGCACACAGGATTAAATCAAATAACTCTAGTACATGTACGATAATAGCACGTTTTGTACGCTTCAAGGACTGTCAGGCAATTTTAAACCGTGCCAGTAATAGTAAATCTGACCTAAATTCTGGATTTTCTGTTCAACAAGATTACTCCGACAGAGTGAAAAGACATCGAAGAATGCTAGGTGAACGTATGATTGAAGAACGTAAAAGAGGTCACTATGCATCAGTTCGATTTGATAAACTGTTCATTAACGATAATATCTACAAATTTGATGATCAAACTGACCAGATTGTTTACATAGGAAAACGGTCAAGGTTTAACGCAGAAGCACGTGGTCGTGGGAATCATCAAATATACCCTACTCAACGGTTGGACGATAGCGAGCGCGGGAATAGTCGCGATACCAACGAAGAGTCACATGATGGAAGTCAGCCAATCTAGAACCGCACAGATAGCCGTGACGACATACCTCACTTCATAACATCCAATGAATAGGGGCTTGGCCGAAGTCCAAATATTACTCATCAAAATAAACAAATAGAAATAAAATGTGGGTCATGGAACGTTTGTGGATTAAATAAATTTAAAACGATGGTGATTCACTTAAGTTTGTGAATACTTTTGATATTTTAAGTACATGTGAAACATGAAGTAAATTCAAAGGAGAATTCAATAATTTTGTAAATTCATAATTATGTACATTTTGACTTTGTTAGGAAAATGAAAGATAATGCATTGAGGAACAATGATGAATTAGTGTTTTCGTGAAAAGTACTATTCGTAAACTTATATCAATAAGACAAATCTTTGATCATATTGAGTACTGTGTTGTACTATACTCTAATGTTTCAAAAATATTTGATTGTAATGACATTATCATGTATTTCACATATATCAGTCCTGAGGGAAGTTCTTACTATAATGATAGAGACGATAAAAACGGTATCAATGAAATGTTTAGTCATTTTGAACAAATTACATATGAATACCCGGACACCATGTTATTTTTGTCAGGTGACCTTAATAGTCGATGTAAAATTTTTTTAGACTTTATCCCATGTGATAATTTAAATTTTATTTTTGGTAATACTGACTATAATGGTAGTACTTTTGATATTGTACGTCATAGTAAGGATAATATACGTGGTAATAGTTATGGTAAATGTTTAGTAAACTTATGCTGTATTTTTGATATTCATATACTTAATGGTCGTTTTCCAAGCAATAAAAACGGTGAATTTACTTGCTTCTCAAATGATGGATCGAGTGTTGTTGATTTTATGATAGCATCTTCTTCTCTATTTTCATACATTAAAGATCTTGAGGTTCTTACTAGAGATGAATCTGATCATTTTCCTATATGTTGTACTTTTGTGTTTCATAAAAAGTCTAATAACGCAGATAGCCAAACTGCTCAAATATCATTGAACACTTTTGATAGATATAAAAGGCGTGTGTTTGCAGGTACAGATTTCTTGCAAAAATTTAGGGAATTGTTTCATAACCACTACACGATGATAATGGAATATATTGATAACTCTGTCAATTATACGATCGACTGTATTACTTCTATTTATAAAAGATGCTGGAAAATGCATGCTTAAGAAATTTTGTTTTCATTCGTCTCAACCTCCGTGGTGGGATAACACCTGTAATGAGTTAAAAGCAAACAAGAACGCGGCGCTACGCACATTTAGATTAAGTAATTCCTCGTCTGACTTACGAATATATAAAGATAAACGAAATAGGGTTAAAGACTATTGTAATGTAAGAATATCTGAATATCAGAAATCTAATCGATTAGAACTAGTATCAAACAGTAACAACCCAAGTTCTTTTTGGAAATTATTGAAGAAAGGTAAAACTGTTACTATGTCTGATCCTAGTATTTCTTGTACAGAATGGTTCAATTATTTTAGAGATTTGTTGTATGACGAAAATTAAGTGTTTGTTGATCCTTATGTTGGAAACGAACATGATTTCGCCGATGAAACAGCTCAGACATTAAATGAACCATTCACTTTGCTAGAAATTAAACATTCTATATCTAAATTAGTTAATAATAAAAGTTGTGGCCCAGATGGCATACCTTCCGAATTTTATAAACATACATCAGATGAAATAGCGCCTATTCTGCATACACTATTTAACAAAATACTCGAAACGGGGCAATTTCCAATATCTTGGAGAAATAGCATGATTACACCAATTCATAAATCAGGGCCAAGTTATAATCCTGGTAATTATCGCGGCATATCTATTACAAATACATTATATAAAGTCTTTACAGGTATTATAAATAAAAGATTATACGATTGGGCCGAAAATCAAAGAAAAATCGATGAATCTCAGGCAGGATTTAGGCGTGGTTACTCGGCTATCGATAATGTTTTTTGTCTACAAGCAATGGTTCAAAAATATCTTTCTAAAAAGGGTGGCCGCTTTTACTGTCTCTATGTTGATTTCCGTAAAGCATTTGATAAAGTAAATCATTCTAAACTTTTCTTGTCACTTGAAAAGAAGGGCGTTTTTGGAAATTTTCATCGAGTTCTGAAATCAATGTATTTTCATCTCTCTTCATGTGTTAAAACAACTGATTTGTTTAACAATGTTATGATTACTGAACTATTTCCCTGTAACATTGGTACAAGGCAAGGTGATAAGACAAGTTCGACAATTTTTCATTATTTATAGACGAGTTATCTTCCCTTTTAAGAGAGAAATGTGGCACAGGCATTTTCATTACAAATGATATTCCTGATATTCTTTGTTAAATGTTTGCAGATGATGTTGCAAATTGTGCTGAAACTGCTACAAAATTACAACAACAACTTAATGTAATTGATCAATTTTGCTTGAACACAGGCATGGAAATTAATCTTGACAAAACAGAGATAATTGTATTTCGAAATGGAGGTCGTCTTCGTAATTATGAATCTTGGTCTTTTCGCGGTCAGCCTGTAAATACAACTGCTGTTTATAAATATATGGGTTTGTTATTCACTCCACAACTAGCATGGAATGTAGCTCATGATAAATTAGCTTCACAAGCTCAAAGAGCAATTTTTGCTATCAAAGGTTATGAAAAACCATTTGGTAATTTTCCCATAAAGGAACACTTTAAAATTTTTGATATAATGATCAAACCTATTCTTTGTTATGGATCACAGATTTGGGGGTATGAATTTAGTCCAACTATAGAATCTGTTCATAATATGTTCTGTAAGGGTTTATTAAATGTTCGAAAAAATACAAATACAAGCATGGTGTTAGGTGAATGTGGTAGACTCCCACTTTGTATTACTTATTATACAAATTGCATCCGTTATTGGTGTAAACTATTAGTTATGCCACCATACCGTTACCCAAAACAATGTTATTCAATGTTAAAATTACTAGATGAAGCTGGAAGAAATTGTTGGGCTAGCAAAATACGAATACTTTTGTACAATTACGGATTTTGTTACATTTGGATTTCTCAAGAAATAGGAGATGTGAATATTTTTGTTAGCATTTTTAAACAACGCATAATAGATTGTTATACTCAAAATTGGCATGATAATATTAACAATGCCAGTAGATGTCACCATTATTGTTATTTTAAAAGCTTATTCAATGTAGAACGGTATCTTCTAATAGAAATCCCTGTAAAACATAAGAAAGCATATGCTAAATTTCGATGTTCAAATCACAAACTTAATGTTGAAATCGGTAGGCATTTAAATATACCTTTTCAAGAACGCTTTTGCAACTTTTGTCTTGAAAATCATTTAACTTATCATATTGACTGTGAATATCATGCTTTCTTTCATTGTAAAAAATATTTAGAAATTAGAAATACCTATTTACTAAACTGGTATAATTCCGGAAATGAATTACATAACTTTTATGAATTACTTTCATCAAATGATATTTTTATAATTAAGAAAATCTCTACTTATATTTACCACCTCATGATATCTATAGCACAGTAGCATTTAAATGTAATGATTGTCAAAACTTGTAAAAGACACAACCTTATAATGTTAAATATCATATTTTGTATGACATGTATTTTGGGCCGGTGGCCTTTATTTACTGAATAAATCTTTTGACTTGACTTGACTTGAGTCATTCAGGAGACTACCACAGTAACCACAAGCTTGCCCATTAATATCAACAAGGGCTGTCAATAGAACAGTTGTTTTATTTAACTATTCTCAGAACTTGATGGTAAATGTTTGAATTAACTAAGGAATATTTCATTTATATACATATGATCAAGTCTTGCAATTTTTTTATGTTCGCATGAGGCCATATTTCATTAAAATTCACAAGTTATGAAGCCTTTGACAGTGACCTCCAAGGTATACTATTATTAAATTTCAAGATTAATTTTGAAGGCAAAACTTTAACCTGTATTAAATCAGAAGTTTTGATGGTCATACTTCTGTCAAATACCATGCTAGAGTTACTGGCATTGGAAAATGACCATTTTTATGATCCCAAAAAGTGTGAAAAGTCTTTTACACATGAAAGAATGCGGATTTCAAACCAAGGTGAAGTGCAAGCCTTTAGTTGCACGAAAAACCATTAAGATGTTACACTGATGAAGAATTCCAGGTGTAAAGGATAGCCCCATTTTTCTTGAAATAGTTTAGCTAAAAATAAAATTGTAATAACTGCACTGTAGATCACCAATGAATTAATTCCATACCTCTAAGTCTTGATTTTCAAAACAATGTGTAATATGAAATTACAAAATTAATGCAATATTTTATTGATTTAACATACATGTATAACCACAGTCCTAAATATAATGTATCAAGGTTTGATCAGATAAACATAACAAAAATGTCACTCAAAATCACAGGGATAAATAGACAAATATTTCTCTTCCTATGAAGCTAATATCCTAAGTCAATAATACCAATAGAAAAACAGAAAGATCAAACTTGACCAACACTAAATATATATAGGTTGGGATAAGCTAGTTATTGAGTAGGCAATGCATATTTTAGCTAGTTCGGAAGGTTTTAAAGTACAATTTGTGTCTTCAGCACTGGTTTAATACTTAACTTTCTGAGTCAGATACCCAGTCATATTGTTACTATGTTCAGTGAAATCATGATACCCATTCACATTGTTACATTGTACAATGTTTACTAAATATGCATTAAATCAAAGCAAGAGCCTACAGATTATTATCTTATTTTTGGTAAATCAATGGTAATAATTTAACAAATTTCTTTCAAATTTGTTTTTATTTAAACCACAATAGTCATGTGACCAGCATTACTTCGAATATAATCAGAAGTAACTTAGACACTAAAGGTATATCAATTTTCATCTACTTGTACACAAGTAAACAAAAACCTCCTTTTCTTTTAAACTGTTTTAGGATTTCTAAGCTTTATCAGCAAGTATGCAAGCTAACTAATTAATAATTTCTCAAATAATGACATAGAAAATCATTCACAAGAAAAAAAAACAAGAGGGCCTTGATGGCCCTGAAGACGCTCACCTGTATATAGGCCCCCGGGGCGGGGCCAATTTTAACCCAGGGGCTTTTATTTGAACAAACTTGGTAGACACCCATTTGAAGATGTTTCATGATAAATATCTAAGCTCTAGCTCTAAGAAGATTTTTTAAGTTTTTACTATACACATAAAGGGGAAAAACAATGACCCCCCCCTCTGGGCGTGGCCAATTTTGTCCCAGGGCTTTAATTGAACAAACTTGGTAGACACTCACTAGAAGATATTTCATGCTTAGTATCTAAACTCTAGCTCGTTGGGTTTTTTAAAAGAAGATTTTTTAAGTTTTTACTATACACATATAAGGAAAATCAATGACCCCGGGGCGGGTCAATTTTTAACCCCAGGGCCCTTATTTGAACAAAAATGGTAGACACCCATTAGAAGATGTTTCATGCTAAATATCTTAGCTCTAGCTCTTAGTGTTTTAAAAATATTTTTAAGTTTTTACTATATACATACAGGGAAAAACAATGACCCCCGGGGCCAATTTTGACCCAAGGGCTTTTATTTGAACGAATTTTGTAGACACCCATATCTAAGCTCTAGCTATTTGGGGTTTTTAGTAGAAGATTTTTTAAAGTTTTTACTGTATACAAATAAGGAAAATCAATGCCCCCCGGGCGGGGCCAATTTTAACCCCAGGGCTTTTATTTGTACAAACTTGGTAGACACTGACTTGACGATGTTTCATGCCAAATATTTAAGCTTGAGCTTTTTCGGTTTTTTAAAGAACATTTTTTTAAGTTTTTCTTAAGATAAGTGCTATGGTCTTAATAGAATAGTAACTCGATTGTTTTAACCTAACATTGAGAAATCTTTCTTCCACCGACGTTACTTAAAACACAGGGAAAATGCGGTGATTTAAGGACGAATAATGCAGTGTCCACATTTTATTATTGACCAATTGGTACGGTGCCTACACGTGGAAACAAGAAAATCATATCAAATATACAACAAACAGTTAAAGTGGTGTAACTTGTTCAAACGGCAATAATATACATATTTGTATTGCATTTCAATCAGTCATATGAACTAAACGGACTAGAAAGTCGTTATATTTCGCAATCAAAGCTATATTAATCACAGTATGCCCGAACTGTTTTCACTATCTTGACTTAGTTAGTGAAGAACTTTGCATGTAATTAGGAGTAATAAGCTTCAAATAAAATTACACAGCCGATGGAATGAAAAAGTTGAGGATTTTACCCTGTTTTGGATCACCGTGCATTATGAATCTGCTTTTTTCATTGAAGAAAATTCGCCATTTTGAATGGAAGAAAGGTTTACGAGATATTTTTAAAACAAGAATCGTATTTGCAATACGTCAGGTATTGCAACAACAGAATTTCACATTAGATTTTTTTCTCAGTAATTAACTTTTTTTAAAGTTTTTATAAAATTGTCAGTAATTAAGTATTTTCATAATGGCCCGTTTTTGGGCTAATATGACAGTACAAAGCCCAATAACAAGGTCATTATGAAAACACATAATTATGAACATTATATTATTATATTTTTTAAACTGCTGCTTTCAAAACTGGTGAACCTTGAAAAAGCTTTCATTGAAATCTATAATGTAGGTAGCAAAATCACTACCTGTTACACAGTCATTTGAATCTATTGTTAGATTTTGTAATTGATATTGAATGAATAGAATGATTGTTCGTATTTTAACGATTTGACATTTGGAAGCTCGGAGATCTATAGAAAAGTTGTATAAGTAATAGTTATAGAATATATACGAGGACTTTACCGGCTGGTATCAGCGCATGGGGCGACAACAAGGGTCAATCATAGGAAATTAATCGAGACGGAACGTCGAGATTAATTTCCATGATTGACCCATTTGTCGCCCCATGCGCCGATACCAGCCGGTGAAGTCCGAGTATTTATTCTGTAACTGTTTTATCGCATGACCATCACGACTATTTTCTTGAAGATGTACGCTTCTTCGTAATATTTGCTTTATTTAAACATATAAATATTTTAATAAATGCCCGCAGAAATATACCCATTAGAGGCCGTTGAAGGAACTGGAATGAAATAACCATTGGATGAGGTAAGTTGATGCATTTTTCTGAATGCCAATTATTAATCATCTTTCCAGCTCATTTTCAAAATATAATCTAGGAATATATTGTCAATAAGAGTCCCGGTGTATATTTTAGAGGTATATCTTGTACGCGTTTTTTTTAAAACTAACGACAATGTAGTGATTTTTTTTCTTAACACTACTTCCATTTATTATTAATTACGCTAGAATACGTGTAGTGCTTTACTGAAAAATGAATAATTTGATCATTGTTTCAGACTAGTTTGTCCTCGAGGTCAGGATGCAGAAAATGGCAATTACTTTCCACTTGAGTCAACATCTTTATAATAACTGCATTTTCAAGTTTTGAAAAAAAAGATTGAGACAATATGTAAATATTTAAAAAAAAGAGTTCTGTCAACTGTGTAATGTTTTGTTATGCTCTTTTTCGGGTATACTCACTTTATGATTTGAAATAAAATAATAAACTGGGCATGCGCGAGAAAGTGTACTGATACCTCATTTAGAGCACCCCAAAACGTACTGATACCTCATTTAGAGCACCCCCAAAGTTTTCAAATTCCAAAATTCAGAGAACGCCGATCTTCTAAGGAAAGTTGTGGCGGTCATGCGATAACAAAGATAAGAGGTAACTGTTCTGATTTTTATTTTATTTTCTTGTTTATATTGACTATATTTCATCAGATTTAGTTGATTTACATTATTTGGTAGGTTGTCTACCTTATCTTTAGACTTCTGACAAATTGTCAAAGTTAATTGAGAAACATGCATAATCCACTTTTAAAATTAATCAATCCGTTATGGTTCTTTAATACCGAAGATAAAAAAATGCATTATCTTGAACCAATTGACGGATATTCAGCAAACTTTGCTAGAAACCAACAATGATTAGCCTTTGCCAATAATATAGAAGAAATGACAGTTGCTAATGTTTATAGAAGTTGTCGTTGAACTCTTGCCGTTTCTTAAAATTGTTGCTTTGTGAAAATAATGGTCTTAATTTGTATTCAAAGATAAATTATTAAACAATAACAATACTGACATCCCCTATATTTTTAATGGACTCTTCTTTACTCAAAGCTGGACAAACTAATCACACAAGTGATAAGGGTTAAGATATATGGTTGTAACTTTTCATAGAATATCCGTGTAATCGCCGCTGAAAGAGACTGCCTTAGATATACAATGCACATCGGAAATAGATTCTTGGATCAATATACGAATGTACTCGAAATTTGTTATTAAATATTTTACATGATGGATCTTATTTCAGAAGTTTCACAAGTGATGAACTGTAATAATGCCATCTTCTGCTACCATAGAAACATGATGCATGTGTGAACAAAACGTTTTTGCTGTAAAATCAAATAATTTTATGTTCATTATAGCATATTACATTCGCGACAATAATTTGAAAAAAAACAACAACAAAAAAACTCTGACTTTAACGAACTCCGTTGATCTTTTTTGACATGAGAGAACTAGAATTTTTCTTTCATTTTTTTTGTACCATATGATATAGGTCTGCACCAATAAATTGGGGGCAAAATTTCATGTATTTCGCTAAATAAGTTTCTTTTCTAGAATATTGATTTTAAATCTGTACAATTACTTAACAAAAGCGTTTAAAAACATGTTAAACTTAAATCGGGCTAAGAATCGCATAAAATCGATTTTCATTTAAGTTCTGACCTCTAATGTTGCTTAATTTAAGTTTGTATCAATGTTCCTGTGTAGGCGCCATATGTACTAACCGTAAAACTAAACCAAATAAAACCAAACAAAAACAATTTTTGAGTATATTTCTTTAATAGCCTTTTCATTTTTGTTTTGTTTTAATTGTCTAAGTTGATCTATATAGAAGATATACTATCGTAGAAAACACATCTTAATTTTAAATATGGCCTTCTATTACCTATTCCATTATGATTTTGTCCTATGATTAACGCTCCTTTTAGATATTAAATATCATAAATAATTTTAACAAATTATACATGCATAATAATTATTATAACATAATAACATAATGACAGAGTTATAAAGATATTTATTTGATCTGCAAGATGTGTTTTTATACTTATCTTTAAAAGTTATCAGAGAATTAGAAGGGCGTATATTATATGATATTCTATTCCAAATCTCTGCACCAGTGTAACAAAACGTTTTTATCATAGTTTGTATGTCATTATGTGATGCTGATTTTAAATGCTGAAAAAAGTCAAAATTTCAAATATATAAGACGGGGCTACGTTATTACAAGCTTTGTGAATAAGAATTCTAGCATGAAAAATTACATCGTTCATTGGACGACATCCACCCGAGCTCTTGATTTCTTATTCGTGATGTTTTGTTTTAAAATAATCCTTGCAGCTCTTATTTATATTCACTTATTTTATTTAAAGACCTTAAATTTCATTTGCTCCAAACAGTACAGCAATAATCAAAATTCGACATTATATATGCATTATAAAATAACTGTTTCATTTCATCTGTCAAATAATAAGATATACGCCTCAATAATGCTATTTTTGAGTTAAGTTTTGAACAGAGCGCTTCAATTTGGTAATTTCTTGACAATTTATTATTGATATAAACACCTAATAATTTTAGTATTTTTTCATTTTCTATTTTTTGTTTTGCAATTCATAAAGTAAGTTCATTTCAATCATTACATAATATTATGCATTTTGTTTTATTTGGATGGATAATAACATATTGTTTAAATTACACCATCGATCTATGGTATCCAAATTTTATTGCAGTTTACTTTCTACTACCAGATACTTATATGGTAGAATCGTCAGCATATAGATCTATATTACCATTTGTAGTAGCTAAAGCAATATCATTATTGTATAGAAAGAATAAAAGGGGGCCCAGATTAGATTCCTGAGGATCTCCAGAAATTACAAGCCTGCTATTGGACATGGTACGTTCTACCTTAACAACTTGTGTTCTATTTGACAGATAATATTTGAAAAGATAAACACTTTTATCTAAAAAATGATCAAGTTTTAACTTATGCAAAAAACAATTCATGGTCGACAAGATCAAAAGCTTTTCTTAGATCTAAAAATACAGTCCCGTTAACCATGCGTCTAATAGCAGAATAAGTGTTGTGTGACATGAATGGTACTGCCTAAACCCTGAATGAGTTTTATGAATGATGTTTGTTTTCTGAAATAAGGATTATAATTGATTTGCTATAAGTCTTTCAAAAATTTTGGAAATTGTAGGCAGAATAGATATAGGCCTGTAGTTGCTTGGATTTTCTTTACCGTCACTTTTGAATATTGGTAGAACATAATCTTCTTTGAGAGAAGCAGGGAAAAAGCCAATATCAATAAAACTGTTAATCATAAATGCATGTGGTCGCTACAGTAACGCAAAATATTTGGACCAATGCCGTCCAAATCAGTTGATTTACGCACATCTAATTTATCAATATATTTTTTAACTTCAAATGGTGTAATAGGTTCAATGACAAAAACATCATTAGCATCCGATTTATCGTTAATAAACTCTTTGATGCTACTAAAATGATTTATTGATTATATTAGATATATTGGTGAAATGTTCGTTTAGCATATTAAATATTTTTGTTTCACCTTCGATCTCTTCATTGTGATTGTTTAGCAGCTTAGCTGGTAAAACAATGCTCTCGTCTATAGTGGTATTGTTTGTAATATTTTTTTATTATTTTTTTCTCAAATAAAACGTGCACTTTTATTTTCCTTTATTCTTCCTCTATATATCAACATTGTTACAGCAAAGACAATATCTTACGTTATGTGGCAATCTTTTTTGACGATACCTTCCAGTTGATTTCTCAGTAATGAGCTGACATTCTTATTCTTGTAATAAAAAAATCTATAGAGTGTTGGTAATTTTCATATGATAGTGTTGTTTTACAACTTTTAAAAAGATCCAAGACATTTACTACACTGTATTCCATTCTTGTCAGTCGTTGTTTATACAATCTAAGAAAAAGTTTACAATCAACTGTATCAATATTAACAAAATAATCCAAAAAAAAAAACAACATACATATTTGTAACGTCAGTCACCCAGTTATTACAAGATTTATGACAATCGTATAAACTTTGCTCATAAACTTCTTGCAAGATAATATTATCTGTAATTACCATGTATTAATGTCTAACATTCTTTTACAAAATTTCGTGTGTATACGTTCTGTCTTTTGACTAATTATAGCCCAAAATCTTCTGATTAGTATGATAAAATTGATCCAACAAATACATCAAAAATCGGACACAATTATTTCTGTTTAAGATCGAAATCTTTACAAATAACAATACAATAAGTTAAACATATTTAAAGTTTTTAAACATTTACCAATCAAATGTTCCGGAACGTAAAATAACCAGTGAATAAAACTCTATACAACAAGTATAAAATATTGTAAATCATTCGGGCTTTTGCTTATAATAGCCACACACACTCACGCACGCACGCACACACCAAATTTGGTGCCCTATAGGTGACAACTAACTCAAGTTATTGAGCAAAAACTGAATTTCTATTTTTAGTGAATAAGTGACTTTAACATTAATCAAAGTCACCTAGGAAGTTATCCACAATAGCGTCTTGATATAAGCTACCAATACACCAAGTTTGGTATCAATAGGCCAAGCAAACTCAAGTTATTGAGCGAAAACTGAATTTCTATATTTAGTAACACTGACCTTGACCTTGATCACATTCACCTGGGTAGCAATCCAAAGCTGCTTCAAATTACAAGCTACCTATACAACAAGTTTTGTATCAATAGGCCAAAACAAGCTCAGTTATTGAGCTAAACCTGAATTTCATTTTTTAGTAACAGCGACCTTGACATTGACCACTGATACCTGGGAGGCAATCCGAAGCTGCTTCGTGATTTCAGCTACTTACTATCAAGTTTGGTGTCAATAGGCCAAATCAAACTATAGTTATTGAGCTGAAACTGAATTTTTATTTTTAGTAACAGTGGCTTTGACCTTGGTCACATACATCTGGGGAGCAATTCTAGACTGCCTCTAGATATAAGCTTCTCACACACCAAGTTTGGTGTCAATGGGCCAAATTAAACTAAATTTCTATTTTTAGTTTCAGTTACCTTGACCTTGATCACATACACATGGGTAGCAGTTCCAAGCTGCCTCTTGTTATAAGCTACCTAAATACCCTGTTTGGTATCAATAGACCAAAGCCAAATAAAGTTATTGAGCGGAAACCAAAAGTTGACGTACGCCCGCCCGCCGACTTCGACATTACAATAACCAGTTTTCGTTGAAAACCTGGTAAATAATAATAATAATAATAATAATAATAATAATAATAATATTATAATAATATTATAATTATAATAATATAATAATAGTAATAATAATAATAATAATAATAATAATAATAATAATAATAATAAAGAAAGAAAGAAACTAATTTTTGTGTTGCCATAATAGAGTAAGGGTTCTTTACTAGCGCACTGGATACACCAACTGCAATATATTCATTTAAAGTTTAAGAGGAATCCCCTGTTCATCTATCTTTATACCTGCTTAAATCAGAAAAAAAACATTGAACTGTGATCTTGACCTTTACATGACACATCCAGTACTGCTTGTGTAAATTTGTGATTCCAAATCATTTCAAAATTCATGTACTAATGTCAAAATAAAAGGTAAAAGTTGAACACACGTACGCAAACACAAGCAGGCACACACACGCACAAAACACGCCTATGGAAAAAACGCAAAGCCTATATTCCTCAACTTTCGGCAGGGGTATGATTAATTTTAGTATTTAAAAGCACTTCAAGTATTGTGTGGTCTCCCTCTGAATAACACATCTTAAAATTAGCATGGATTTTGATTAAACCCATCATACAGACACAATTGTTTCGTTTCGCGGTCGAACAATGGGATGATCATTTCCTAAAGATATTTATTTCTTGTAAAGCAGATTACAGGCGTGTAGTTGTTTACAACCGATCTAAAATAATAAAGAAGGACTAATGACGAGTATTGAAGGATCAAATCCTAATGTATTGCCTATATTAATAGGCCAAATTTATCTCTTTTATGTTTCATACTTTATTCAAGTCTGGTCCATGTACATATGAATACAGACGTTTTATATTAAAAAAATCCAAATATAGTCATTTTATGTGAATAACAAGACACATTAAACATCATTAATTTTTGTACATTAACAAAAACAAAACAAAACAAAACAAAAAAGCAGCAACAACAAAAACATTCATTTCAATAGCTCTAAACAGAAAGAAAAAGGATTGTTTAAAGTCTGGCAAATTAAGGTATTGTGTTAACCTTGTTGGAATGACATATTCCTTTCAAAACACCATTTTCGTCTGCCATATCATCGGATATCATCGAGTGCTCCAATCGAAATCCCTTTTCTACCAATATGTTTTCTGTTCACATCACAGAACACATAGTTGTTACCGGCTAATAGAAAAATGCGTGTAAACCACTGTTATCGCATGCGTAAAAGCTCACCTAAGGGTATTTTAAAAGGTCTATGCATAAAACATATAGTGAAAACCTTCTGTATAAAAAATATTTGTATAAAAACCTCTTATGATTTGAGGCATGCAATAAATCAGTTATGGTATATTGAACTAGAGAGTCGAAGTCCGAATTTCATGACTACTATAATAATTTATCATATCATTGTTTCTCCTAAAACATATTTTTTAAGTGTAAAGAGTACTAAAAAATTGGAATAGCAGACAAAATTCTTTTTGTAGATACTTTTCACTAATCTAACTTAAATTTAATAGGAATGACTTTTGATAATTTTGATTTTTGAAAACCTTTCGTTACCTGGACAATATTAAAACATTACCCTTCAAGCTTAACGCTCTTTGATTTGTAAGTAAAAAAGGTTATGTCATATAATCAATTGATTGTTCCCTTAATAGGAAAACCGTATAAATTAAATATGCACACAAGAAAAAATGAATTGTGAACAAATAAAGTACATTTAGTTTGAGTCGATTTCTGTTGAAAGATAAATAATTAGCATGGCCCGAGGAAATTTCTAAAAATATCCATCGGAAATTACCTGTAACATTCAATTTTCAAAAAGGAGTGGGACAGTCTTTTTATATTTTAAGCAGATTTAAATTTTATTCTTAACATTTTTCAATATCAAGTGTTAGTCAATCACCATTATAACAGTCAATGTTTGATATACATAATATATTCAGCTCAACTTGAAGATGAAAAATAAACATAATGTCACTTTACGTGTGAAAATATGTATCATCTCAAATAAAAATTATTAAATTAAAATAAATTGCTTAAATTTTCAGTATCTGTTAGGCAAAGATCATTGTATTTAATGATAAAAATATCACATATTTGTAGAAAATACCAATAATATTGCTTTTCACACAATATTTCTCATATTATATTCTTTTATGAAAATATACAATGTAAATACATTGAATGTACTTATTAAATAATATTGTTTGTCAATGATTTATTGCTTATTTAACCACGATTGCAAGTTTAGATGACTATGAAAAATCCACGAAGGCAAGGATAATAATTATAATCGTAACGCTAAGTAATACGGGATGGCACGGCATTTATATCAGAATGAACTACCGACAATGATTAGAATCCATAAGAAATAGCAAAGACAGATTTCGAATACCAACATAATTTTATTTAAAGATGAAAAAATTGAAAATAGAATGCAATAAATACACTATGCAAAAAATGAACATTGCATCACCAACAACAAATATATACTGCTTTATTTAATCGATTGGTTCTTTGTTAGTATTTCTGTGCGTAAAAGAGGGGTTGTGTTAGGTGTCTAAAATCGTAGTTCCCCAGTGATCAGTTATTCTTTACATTATTACTGTTTTACATTTTAGTTCAGTCTCAGATAACGATATAACGGCAGGTCGTGAGTGGCGACAAAGTTACTAGTCCTGTTCTATTATATATTATGATCATAGTCTTAGAGTTATCTTCTATCGGATAGTCGTGAGTTTCAACACTCGCCACTAGTCGTCGGTACAGACTCGTTATATATACAGAGTTTAGACTAGCAACTGTTCCAAGATCATAGATGGTTACCAAACTTGCGGGCGAGAACTTACGACTTGAAACTTACGGATTTACCGGGTGATTCCTCAGTTCTTCTTAAAAAACATGTCCGTGTTTACGGTGTGATTGCCGACGACTGAATTGTCTCTGCGCCTTTTATAGATTTTCCAAGAAAATGTGTGTCCGAATTAGCCAATAGAATTGTCTTGTTGTCCAAAGTGGTCAAGAACTTACGTTGCTCAACCGTGAGTGAATTTAGATCCAACTTTCGGATGATTTTAGCGGAAAACACTGTTTATATATTCGACGCCGACTTACTTAAGCTTTTCACAAATTTTATGATCCTATTTCATCAAAGTTGATAAGTCAATAAACACCTTGGATCAATTTAAACCCACATCATACAGTATCAGTTCTTACATCGATTCGTTTAGTGTTTCCAGCTACGTATGTATACTCGACTTAATCGTTTGCCATGCTCAGATTCAACAATTAGAAAAATTAATAGTTGGTTAATGCAACAATTCTCGTGTATTAAGATATGCAGAAGCACAACACGACGATGCATTTAAAGCCCGAGCCCACAGGGCAATGGTTATTAATAAGTCCTAGGGCTTCTGCAGATGTTATTAATAGGAAAAAGTTGCAATGGAGCTATTCTTGCGTAAAAGTATACGTCGAAATCGGTCATTCCCCGTTTCGTTATCTGTATTTCGTATTAAGAAACCATCGCCTGCAACAACACGTGGTCACGGGATTCTATCGTTAAACGCATGTTTTTTATGTTAATGTATTGTTATGTATTGTTTACCAGCGTTCGCAGTTTTTATGCAAGAAAATTTATTACTGCAAGACAGTTGGTTAAATGTCATCATTAAGTAATTATATGTGCCATATTGTCTCAAAATGCACACGTCACAAAAGCTTTTGTTGAAGACGTGGGCATAATTGATAAAATGACTGTTATTAGGGAAGCAAGTTTGGTTATTCTAAGTAATGGATAGGGAGGCAATCGTTTTAAGTGATCCTGAAGTCCATGAAATGGGATGAATAAAATGACAAATTTACATGATCAAAATTCCAATAATAAATTTTGATATTTATGCGCACTAAAGTTTCAAAATGTTATTTTTGTATTTGACCATCCGGTCTACATTACATATCAATGTTCCTTTGATAACTTTTTGTATTCTCGATTACAATGTAATATAAAGTCACAGTAGATAAAGGAGTCTATTTCCTATTTTCGCAATAAAAGAACACCTTGAAAGTAACATGTGCTTGCAATTGCAAAACATGGTGCATATTGAACTGTACATGCTCGCCAGACACGTTACAGTGGTTTTGTTTATTCTCTTTGTAACTATTTTTTTAGCATTAGATTTAGCATTGGTATAATGATAATATTCACTAATCACTGCACTTCAAGATTGAAAACTTTTCCAGTAACTATAATTATGACAACACAGACATGTATGCAACCTTACACTTATTTACCGATGAAAATCAATTCACCATGCACTGGATTAATTATTTTCATATTATGATATTGTTCACACGTTTAAAACTACGACTGATGAAAAATGAAAGTGGATAAATGCTCTTCTTGAAATCTTGAGTTGACATGTGCATTTAAACGGCTGTATAGGTATCTCATGAGTGAATTCTCTTAGACTATTGTATCAGCGCTTTGATTCATTATACATCTACAATCATTATAAATCTGACTCTGAGATTTTGGTCATTTACTAGTATCTGAGATAAAAATTTTCAAACATTTATGAAATATTTCTGTATTTCTGAATATAAAATAACTGTAAGTTGTTATAGATTTTTCTTGTTAAAAGCACCCATCTACAGTATTGATGTTGTGTAATACTATTTAGAGATACAATATCATCGTTTGTAGATCATCCTTATATATTTAACAATATATAAATAAAAAGTCTCTTTCTAATGAATTTTATTTTCTAATCTTACTAAAAATAACCCATTTCAGTTAAAATTTAATCATTCTCCTACTTTTCTAATTCTATAGACAGTTCATCATTGTGGAAGGACGCAAAATACATTGGAAAAAGAAAAATGGAAACATGGACAAAAGGTAAGTGGGTAAAATCAGCGATTAACTTCTCATTCTTAACTATGGCATGTTAAACGTTGCAAAATTCAATAAATCTATTTTTTGATCTATATCCAATATTTATATTGTATAACTCTATTTTTGTAATATTTATTCAATCCTACTGAATATTTGTTCATCATAAAAATATTTGTGTGCGATCATTTTCTATATGTATGTTCTATATTTGAAAATATATATTGTATTCGTATAACTGAAAACATTTATTGTATCAATACTGGAAAATATTTATTCGATAATTTGAATCATGTGATAGAACACTCAGCATATTAAGCCCCGCCTATAAATTAAGCACGAATTTCTGATAAAGAGTTATCATCCTGGTTAAACGTAGTGGAAATGATCAGTGTCCCTGTGAATGTCACTTGTAAATAGTGCATAATTATGCTTAATCCTCCTTATAAGTATATATGTATGTCTAAAAATATGGAAATAGATTTTTAAAGTCTTCAGGACATACAATCGTATAATATTGGTTTTTTAGTCATATGCCTAATAATTTAACCACGATATGAACATATGTGAGGATATCATGTAAGATGACCAAAAGGATAATCTAAATGTACATATACTCTTGTTCATATGAGAGATATATCAGGAGTCATATAAGAGGACTAAGAGATCAGCTACATATATTCAAGGTTTTAAAGATGTATGAGAGGATAATGTAAGATAATAACATATTATAAAAATAATGATAATGTAGGGGATCATCTAGATGTACATATAAATTAGTTGTTATGGAACAGATATGAGGGGTTACCTAAGATGACCAAGAGGTTTTTTAGATGCATAAACACTCTTGTTCTAATAAAACATATATGAGGGGATTAGCTAAGATGACCAGGGGATCATCTAGATGTAAATATATTCTTTTATTATTGCAAATTTATGAAGGCGTCTCGTAAAATGATCATCTAGATAAACAGATACACGATTTTTTGATGTACACATACTATATTTATTTATAAAATATATAAGGGGACCACGTTTGATGACCAGGGGTCTTTAAGATGTTAATATACTCTAGTTATCTGAAACACAGATGAGGGGATTACGTAATGCCAATATGATCGTCTGTATGTAGAGATTTTCTGGTTCTCAAAGGAACATGTTTGAGGAGATCACTTAAAATGACAAAAAGACAATAACAACTGCTTTTTAGAATATATATGAAGGGATCATGTAAGCTGACAAGCGGATCATCTGCATTATCTAAGTGTGCATGTACGGTAGTTCATAATTACATAGAGGATATTTGTTTGTTTGTGTGTGAGATGAAATTTATTTCATCGAGTGGCGTAGCCTAGAGTGAGAATATCAGAAGAGTGAGAAAGATCACGAGATGAAATAAAATTACATCTTACACAACAAACAAACAAAGTTTCCTTTTATTTTATGCTAAAAAACAAGTTAAAACGAAATTTCCATAATATTAACGTTAATATCAAAATCTGTTTTCCCCATTGAGAGCCCCATTTAGTCGGAATTTCTCATTAAAAACAAGAAGTCTTGAGCTGAAATATAAGTCCGACAATCAACGTTAAATGACGGTGATATTGTTCGTTTTATTTAAAAAATATTAATGACCGCTTGTTTTAATAATAAAAACAAACAATTCTTGTTAGCGAAAAAGTCCAACCATCCATTTATATTTCTGTTACTTACTGCGAATTTATATTAGACCTGGCTTTGTTAAATGTAAGCGGCAGCCATTTTTTAAAGTTGTGTATTTCACGGGAGGAAAATAATTGTGTTTGATTCAGAGGGATATCATTTGGATTTGTTAGTCATACACCTTTTTGAAAGAAAGAAAACTTATTTGAGGATTGTAACATACAAAAAATAAGTGTTGACAGATGTGAAAACATTAAAAAAGCAGCTAGGAAAATGGAAAACTTGGAAGCTGGCTTGTTTACTTGTTCTACGGGCTTGATGGCTGTCATTGCTTTCAATTTTTCATAAAGCATACGGCAGTTATTGCTCGTAGGATACTTTAATATGCCCAAATGTCATCAAGAGCAGTTTTGCATGTGGAAGGAATGTATTTTTCAGACTGTAAAAATGAAACAAAAAAAATTAGAGACGAAATTTGGTGATTGGAATTTGAATGAATAGAAGTAAGTTTCCTTTGACATTTAAGTTATTTATCAATTTCAGCTTTTTCTTTAAATAGCCTGACATTGTCAGAATTGTCAGCAAAAATAAAATTGAGGTACCACATGGGGAAAATCTTAAAAAAGTAGTTTCGTCATTGTAAAGTGTGAAATTATATTTCGATAATTTTCACTGTGAAATTATCAAATATAATTTTCACGGATAAATCAGTAATCCACTGAAAAGCATAAAATAAATAATGTGTGATCCTAAATAATTACCAAGAATTTATAGATTAATAGACATACTCTAGCTCTTTTGCAACATACATGAGGGTATCACATATATGTACATAAACTTTATTCATTATGGACCATATATGAGGGGTTTCACGTGAGATGACCGAATATTATCTAGATGTACATACGCTCGTAAAGCGACCAGAGGATCAAGAACAAATACTTTATTTGTTATGGAAGATGTATGAGGGTATCACGTTAGGCGACCAGGGTATCATGTATATTTATATATACTCTTTTCATTATAAACCATGTATGAGGGTTTCATGTTAGATGACCAGGATATTATCTAGTTGTACATATACTCGTTAAGGGACCAGGGGATCATTACGATGAACATATACTCTATTTGTTATGGACCATGTATGAGGGAATCCCGTAAGGGAATCAGAGGATAATGTAGATGTATATATACTCCATTCATTATGAAACATGTATGAGGGGATCGCTTAAGATGAACAGGGGATCATCTAGATGTACGAGTACATATACATTTTGTACTCTGTTTATTATCGAACATGTATGAAAGGACCACGTAAGACGACAAGGGGATCATGTTGATGACATATACACTGTTTATTTTCGAACATGTATTATTTGATTACGTAAGACGAGCAGGGGATCATTTAGATGTACATATAAGCTGTTTTTATCACGAAGCAGATGTATGGGGATCAAGGTTAAAGGGCAGGGTATCTAGATGAACAAACGCTCTATTTATTATTGAACTTGTATGAGGGGATCGCGTAAGATGACTAGGGGATCATATAGATGCATATTTACTCTTATATAATATGGAGTTTGTATGAAGATTACGTAAGACTATCAGGGGATCATGTCGATGTACATTTACTCTATTCATTATGGAGTATGTATGAGGGGATCACGTAAGACTATCAGGGGACCATTAGATGTACATAAACTATTTCTATTACTGAAAAGGGATATGTCGGGATCAGGTTAAATAACCAAGGAATCTAAATGTATATATACCCTATATATTATGAAACATGTGTGAGGGGATCACATAAGACGAACAAGGGATCATATCCATGTATATCTATTTACAAAAACCACGAAAATGAGTGCCCCACGAATAATTATGATTTTAGTGGATCTTGAAAATTGATCTTTTGATCATCTTTATGTACATTTTCACTCGTTCTTCTAGAACATATCAAGGGTTTATAATAAAATCCAATGATTCATTTTTATAAACATGTTCTAGTTCTTTTCATTATGGTAAATGTATAACAGGATTACATAAGACAACCAGGTGATCAAGTAGATGTAGAACTTGTATAAGGGGATCTCGTAAGAAGACTAGGGGTCCTCTAGATGTAAATATATTCTATTCATTTTGGAACATGCATAAGACCATCATGTAAGATGACCAGTGGATCATCTAGATGTTCATGAACTCTTTTGATTTTGAACAGTTGTGAAGAGATCACGTAAGATGTAGCTACTTAGCTGCTAGTAAAATGACCAGGGAACCTTCTGGATGTACATAAACTCTATTTATTATGGGACATGTATGAGGGAATCACTTAAAATGACCAAATGATCATAAAATTGTGTCTGTACTCTAGTTTTATTGAACATTTATGAGGGGATCACATAAGCTGATTAGGGATCATTAAATGTAAATATTCTTTAGTTCTGTTCAAACATGTATGACTAGATCACGTAAGATTTCTAGCGGATCGTCTTAATGTACAAATACTCAAAAATTCAATAACATGTGTAAGAGGACACTGGGGTTATTTAGATGTACATGCTCTATTCATTTTAGAATTATGCATGATTGGTTCATGGAAGACCCCAAGGTTGTTCATATACTTTAGTTCACATTGAACTTAATGTATTTAGGGGCTCACATTAGATGACCAGAGGATCATGCTCTTTTTTATTCCAGAATATGTATGAATGGTTCATGCAAGATGATATATATGTTCATAACTTTAGTTTTTAAGTAACATAATTAATCTAGGAGAATATTTTTTCAGAGTGATCATCCAAAACCCACTACCTTATCCCCTTATCTTACCTAATCACCTTATATATGTTTTATAAGAAATAGAGTGTTTATACATCTAAAAGACCTTCTGGCCATCTAAGGTGACCCCCTCATATCTTTTCCATAACAACTTATGTATATGTACATCTAGATGTTTCCCTGCTACTCTTACATTATCCCCTCATTCAGCTTCCATAAAAAACTAGAGTATATGTTCTTGAAGATGATCTCTAGGTCCTCATATGTCATTCCACATATAAGATTTTATGCCCACATAAAATAATTTATGTCATTGGTCCGTCCCTATTCTCATTACTGTACTGAATATTACCCGTTACGGGTCGGGTTTTAGCCAAGTACATCTTAGCCAATCAATACCAAGACCTAAATCACGTGATGCTAATTAACCAATGATTACATTAGATCTATCACAAAGAAATAATTTTGGCGAGGAATGATTCTCGCCTTTGTTTATTACTAAAATTTATCTATTTTTAAAGTTATACGCTTTATTTAAAGTGAACTAATTACGTATTACGGCGGACAGTTACCTTATTGATCTGCTGGAAGCGAATTTTTGGGACGGTGACTCCGGTTTCATATTCAATTTCGTGACGAAAATGGCAATTCATTTCACGGCAACTTTTTTGGGATAACTGGACCAACGGTACACGCTTTGAAAGTTTGAGACATCATCAGTCAGGAAACAGATGTGCCGGTCTTTGGAACTAATGACATTTACAAATCAGAATTTATCCACAAAACGTTGCTTGTCATATTACAGATTTAGAAGATACCTTTCTATTTTCGAGTCCAGAAAGTTACCGTTCTTCAACAGTTCAAGTTTTGTACATATGCCAAACATAAACGATCATACTTATGACGAATAAATGGTTCATGGTTGACATGTCTAAACAACAATTACCTGTTTACACCAGATGGATGCCACCTGTTTACTCTGTCAGCTACGTCTCATCAATGAGATAAGGACAGCAGCTTGGTCGCCGCCCCGATGCATTTCATTTGTCAGGCATAAGATATGTATTTTGTTTCCTATGTCTTGTAGTTATATTAGTTGACCGTTGTCAACGATTTAATGCCCGCCATAGTATACATAAGTATTTTGTTTACTTTGTCGTAAAGACTAAAGTTATATTGTACTAAAGTCAGTAGTTTAATAATGCCTGCCCTGGTATACAAACTATGAACAGATGAAGTCTAGGTTTGTTGCTTTGCATTAACAAATTAATATAATAAGCTTTTGTTATGCCTCGTGGTTCTTAATGAATTTATCAGTTGGTAAATTTCTTTTTTTTTATAAAATATAAGGTTATGCATTGCTGGGTTTGTTTTTGGTCATAAATTATTCTCATAATATACAAGAATGCAGTATTAATCAGGCATATTTTTCCCTGGATACATAATTGAAGTTCTATATTAATCATTTACAGTTCACACAAACTTCTCATTAGAGTAGATAATAGTACATGTTGATTTTCTGCTAGTCTACTATACATTTGTACACACATCATCATAGCAGTATTATTTAGCAACATGTTAAGTAACAGTCCAGATTTGAGCGATTTAGCCTTATTTCCTTTTAATTTTAGAAATTTTTTGACTCCAACTAAAGTACAGTTAGTGTGAATTGTGATTTAGTTTATAATTTCCATACATTTATGTTTCACTGTTTTAGTTTTTCAGTCATTGAATTTAAGATTCAACATTACTGTTTTGAGTTCAATTCTAATTTTGAATTTATTCTACTATACACTAAATCAAATTTTCTTAAAATTTACACTGACCTAAATTTATTTTCACTGGCCTTGGACCAGTGTTAAATTCTTTGACTGGTTTTACAACAGTTCAAACACGATTACAACACAAGGTTAGTTTACAGTCCATGTTAGTTGCATTTATACATAGTCTAGTATACATGGCTTAAAATATATTTTATGTCTGCGTGACTTAGTTAACATTTAATACACATTTTCAACACAAAATAGTTGACAATCCATGTGAGTGTAATTTTGTTTATAATTACACACATCGTATGATAAATGACTTGGTTTATAATCCATGTCTGCTTGATATAGTTTACAGTTCACACATAGTTTTATAATACATGTACATGTAAGTGTGATTTTGTTTACAATTCACACACATTGATACATGGCTCCGGCTATAGACCATGTCTGTGTGATTTAGTTTACTGATACACATGGTTTAGTTTACACGCATATTTTCTACACATGGTTTAGTTTACACTCCTTGTGAGTGTGATTGAGTTTAGATTTCTCGCATATCCAGTTATACATTGCTTAATTTTATAGACCATGTCTGCGTGATTTAGTTTACAGTTCACACCTATTTTCTACACATGGTTTAGTTTTCAGTCCATGTGAGTGTGATTTAGTTTACAGTTCACACTTATCCTATTATACATGGCTTAGTTTATAGCCCATGTCTGCGTGATTTAGTTTACAGTTCACGCCTATTTAGTACACATGGTTTAGTTTACAGTCCATGTGAGTGTGATTTAGTTTATAGTTCACACTTATTCTATTATACATGGCTTAGTTTATAGCCAATGTCTGCGTGATTTAGTTTACAGTTCACGCTTATTTTTTCACACATGGTTTAGTTTACATTCCGTGTGAGTTAGTTTAAAGTTAACACATATCCTATTATACATGGTTTAGTCTATAGTCCATGTTTGCGTGATTATGCTTATGAATCATGCACAATGTAGTCAGGAATAATTTAATACTCAATTACATTTCATACATTTAGTCTACCTTAATGACAAAATAATTCATATTTTTCAGATAAAACAGCCACAAATTCTCCTTACACCTGTTGTTCAGGTCCACAACAGACAACAAGGAAAAGTCAAACACCAAGAATGTTCAGTAAATCCTGCAAAAGACCAAGACTAGTCGAGGGAGCTATCATTATCATTGAATTAATAGTGCAAGCGGACCTGACACCTAAGACAATGCTTTCATCAGTACATTTAGCAGCCTTTCAAAATATCTTTCATATGAAAAAGAGTATATGAACATTTAGATTATCCTTTAATCATCTTACATCCTCACATAGGTTCATATGGTGATTAAATTATTGGGCATATGAAAAACCATTATTATACGATTGCATGTCCTGAAAGTCTTTAAAATCTATTTCCACACTATAATAGTCCAGATTAATCAGGATGATAACGCTTTATAAGAAATTCGTGCTTAATTTATTGGCGGGGCTTAATATGCTAAGTGTTACTATCCCATGACTCAAATATTTTTCATTATACAATATATTTTTTCAGATATTGAACATACATATAGAAAAATTATCGCACACAAATGTTTATTATTATGAACAAATAAGCAATAGGATAGAATAAATATTATAGTATAGAATATAAAATTCGAGTTATACAATATAAATATTGGATATAGACCAAAAATATTTTTTTGAATTTTGCAATGTTTTACATGCCATAATCTACAGCTTCTCTTATAATTCAGACATATTTGGGAACTTGCATTTAACGGAATAAAACTGTTCATTAGTTTCGTTTATTTATATAACGATACTGAGTGACAATATTGTTTTCACACTGCGTAAACATAACAAGATGACAGTCATATTTGTGATTTTTCGTTTCGCCTACGGATCTAAATCTTAGAATAATTTTAACAATGCGATATTTATATGTTTTGTATGTTGTTCATACCATTTAATTAGACATAAATGTTCCTTAAATAGAGCGTTTTCAGGTAATCATACAATTATTTAACACCGATATTATATTTCATTTGCAGTAGTTTTTAGTAGTTACAGACAAACAACATTAAGGTTAACTACAAAATCGACTGACCTAAACAGAAAAAAATATTTAAGACCCAAGCTCCACCAAATGCTGGTCCTGGGAAAAATCACATTTCGTTTGACTCCTCTTTCAAATGTAGCGTGTACCGAGCGGATGATTATTAATCTAGTTGCTACAAAATAAAATCACATTATTCTTAAATGTAAATATATAATTTTATTGTGATACTTATCCATATGATTGAAAAATAATTAAAAAAACACCATTCATTGCAAAATAACAATCTTAATCTATTTCTAAAATAATTCAAAAATATATATTCCCAGAAACAATTTATTTTCTCAAAGCAACTTTTCATTCAAATATCAATTCAAAGCTAAACCTATCGTTCATTCTCCTACACGTTTTTACATTTCAGCAAACTTTCATCCTACATTTCTTTCCAAAAATACATTACTTCAAACATTCATAAAGAATAGTTCCTCATTAAAAAATTTGTCTTATACATATAGCATCCTTAGTACCAGATATCCATGATTTCTGTAAACTAAAACATTTTTTCCAGTGGTTTGACAGAAATAGTAAAACGTCCTTAGTGTCTGATGTACACTAGTATGTATTTATTAAGCCGTTCCTTCCTATACACGTACATATTCAGACTTATTTAAATACCCATTTCTCAAACTTTCTTCATTCAAACGTTTGTTCATAAGGTTTCGAAGAAACAGCAAGCTATCTGAGATTTCTGTGTACCAGTAAATGTAATACTGCTCCAATCTTCCCCACGGACGAAACCAAACTGACTCTTTTGGTGGTGGTGATAGTGTTGGTAGTTTTCACGCCTGATCACGACAGAAAGCCACACTGAATTCACCAGAGCACAGTTCAACCAGCGCATCGTTCCTGCAGTTTACCAGTACTAGTTGCCTTCGCTTTTTCAAGGAACTGAAACTTCTGTACATGCCAGAGCAGAGGTACAGTGCGAATGACCGTAAAAAAGGATTTCATGATCAATCACAACGAAAGTGACCTGCGCCGTCTGGGAATCGAACCCGGGTCGCCCGATTCACAGTTTTTTTAATGCGTTAATTTAAGGTCGCCGCCGGAAAGCCCATATGGGCGACCGTACACTCAAGTCGGGCCATCCTAGAGCGTCCCGCCGAGAATTTTTCGTCGATTTCTTGCCAGCTTTTATTGGTGGAGGAAGACCCCAGGTGCCCCTCCGGACATTTTTTCAGACACGAGCGGGCACCTGGGTAGAACCACCGACCTTCCGTAAGCCAGCTGGATGGCTTCCTCACATGAAAGATTTCGACCCGATTTGATAGTAAAACTGACTACAAGAGCGATCAGTAATCACATGTGTCGCCTCATGATGGCCAATTTTATGTTGGGACAAGTTTTGTGACAGACAGACAGACAGACAGACAGACGGACAGTGCACAACTAGACTTGGTACTGATCATTCCTGTAAAGTTTGGATAAAATTGCACCAGTAGTTTATGAGGAGTAGTCCGGACAAGATTTTGTGTATCTGGCAACACACAGAAAAAAACACCTTTTTATCAAAGGGTCATAACTCGGCCAAAAATCATTCAAACGGAAAACCCGTGCAATATGCGCAAGGACTTGAGCTACAGATCAATCCTGTAAAGTTTCATTGAAATTGCATTAGTGGTATAAGAGGAGTAGTCCGGACAAACTTTTAAAAATAAAAATTATTAAAGGGCCATAACTCTGACAAAAATCATTGAACCGGAAAATACTGGCAATATGCACAACTAGACTTGGTACTGATCATTCCTGTAAAGTTTGGATGAAATTGCACCAGTAGTTTATGAGGAGTAGTCCGGACAAGTTTTGTGACGGACAGACAGACAGACAGACAGACAGACAGACAGACGGACGGACAGACAGACGACGGAGAAGTGATCCCTATATGTCGCCACTACTCCGTAGAGGCGACACAAAAATACCTACTCTTTATATCATATTAAATTTATGAATAGATTGTTATATTTTTCTAATGCAAATTACGAACTAATAGAAAGGGGAGGCAATAAAATTAAGTATAAAGTACGTTTCCGTCACACAAGCAGAGAGAAAAAGAGAAACAGCGATTATTTTTAGATACACCCTTGCCTTCTGCATCATCGATTTTGTTGTCATCTTCATAACAATCAAAGGAAAAAAACTTTCAAAGAACAACACTTTAAGTAAGAGAAAACCTGAATTTGAAAAAGAAATTCATATCAAACGACATATGAAGATGCAGATATAGAAAATCTTCTCAAAACTTTAGTTTTAAATTCTTATTTCTTTCTTGACAATCATTATATCACATAAATACCTTCATATACGCATTATTAAAGTGATATGCCTGGTCATGATATATTCTGATGAAATAAAGGGGTTCTTTTAGACAGGGAGGCAACAACTTGGTAGTCAATTTCTTCGTTTTGTTACTGAGTTCCACGATATTTAAAGACTTAACAAGAGCCATGTCAACATAGTCATCCCCCGCCGAATGTGTTTGCTCATTGGAAGAATGTATGTGTAGTAGAGCAGAATAATTCAATTTTAAGAGGTCTTTGGTAATGAAAACTGATGGCTGAAGTGAAAACAGATTTGAAACCTATGTGAATACTGATGGCTGAAAATTACAAAGGGCAATAACTGAAAAATAATGCAGGGTAGGTTATCATTCTGGTGTGCTGCACCCCTCCTCGGTAAGATCTATCCACCTATGAAGTTTCAAGTTGATGCCTCAAATACTTTTTGAGATAAGCTTCGGATAAAAGCATGAAAAAGAACAAAGGGCAATAACTCAAAAATTATATAGGGAAGAGTTATCATTCTTGCGCACATAATTCCTCCTCAATAAGATCTATCCACCTATGACGTTTCATGTTGACATCTCAAACACTTTTGAGTTATGCTCCACTCAGGTGAAAAATTAAGTATGAAAAATATCAAAGGGCAATAAAAAATTATGCAGGGTAGAGTTATCATTCTTGCGCACTGCACTCCTCCTCAAAAAGGTCTATCCATCTATGAAGTTTCAAGTTGATATGTCAAATACTTTTTGAGATATGTTCCGGACAAAAATGTCGGACGGAAGGACGGATGGACGGACGGAAGGACGGACGGACGAGTACTATTTCTATATCCCCCGCCGCCTTTCGGCGGGGAAAATAAGCATTGATATGAATAGTGAAATTATTCATATTGTATATCAACCACCTTCCCTTTATCTTCTAAAGCAAGATGAAACACACAGTTCAAAGTTGAGATACCAGATATAATGATACAAGACACTTTGAAACACTTCTGAAAACAAACCAATATTACATAAGTGAACCCAGATCTATCTGCTTAGATCTGAACTCACTAAACATGCAAAAAATGATACTGGTCGATTGTTTTGTCTTATGATAAGTAACAAAATCTGGAAACAAAGTGATCCCTCGGGAGCATTAGTCACAACAAAATTACATGAACATTTCAGACTCGGTTTGATTGAGTCTGTACATGAGAGATAATGAATAAGTGCAACATCCCTCACGCACCGGCTTGAGCGGTACTCCCCTTTTAGCACTTTACTTTGGTCACTAATTATACCTTGGTGACCATATCCGCCCCAAAATGAAGACATTGACTACTAAAACGATTTGTCATCTCCCCGTCTAAAATAACTTCTTCACTGCATCATCATATCGCATTTAAAGATCCTGTATGTTTTGTGATTGATACTGTTAGTGTGTATACTTCTTCTAATCTATGCTTAATGAGGGTCCATCCGCCCTTTCGGGCACAAAATGCAGCTTGCGCTGTCGAGTACGGACCCCGGACATGTCACCAGTCATGTCCTTAAAGAGTTAATTTTGAAGCACAAAATGGTGATAATTTACCTCCATGCAATTTCCACGGAGTATTAGCCAAAGATATGAATTTTGAGCCGAAAAGTAGGTCACTGTACGGCGGTCAATGAGAACCTAAATGTACAGTAACCTGTGACAATAGGAAAGGTGTTTAGCCCTGAAAAGGGCTGTTGGTGCCAGCTATAGGCCTGCCTTACAAGCCGTCTATCTGTACTAGGGGCTCACGCACCCTAGTACACCATCCTCGTCGTCTCAGCCTACTTTGTAGGGCCACTCCCCTCGGCATTAGTCAGGACACCGGCAGCTAACTTAACGAAACAGCCGCCTTAAACGATTATAACTCGAATCTTCCATCATCTGCCGATGCCCTGTGCCTTCTCAGCGACGTGCACGCTCCGAGGGGAAGTGAGAAGTTAGTGTGTATACCACACTTGCAAAAAGTTATATATGTATATAATTATGCAAATTAAACAATTTTCAAACACCAAAGAATATGTAAAATGTGTACTGCAAATATTTGTGCACATTATATTTAATCAATAAATTATATGCATTCATTTCTTATTGGAAAATTTGACTTAGAATTTATAGAAAACAAATTTCTAATTACCTCCCTTTATTTACATGAAATTTTAAGTTCGGTAATATCTTTATAAATAATGCTTATTGGAACTTACAATATTGACAAATTTTAATTTGAGCATCATATTTATTAAATAAACCATGAAAAAACTGTGTTACCGGATCTTTAATACAGACTTGAACAAACATGCAACTTCAAAGTCTTTAAATAATTATTATGATATATTTTCCGTTTGATAGCTTAAGTTTATAAGATTTCCCTTTTCTTAAACATCATCTGTTGTTTTATTGTCTTTTTTTCAAATTCAAGTTTCCTCTAACTTACTCTTGGCGTTCATTGAAACACTGTTCATTATTTATAATTATATTAATATGTTTATAAAGTTGGGTTCCAACTACAACAGGTTATGTAATCATTACATAATATTGCATAATATTACTCAAAAAAAAAATCAATAAATTTCATACATTTTTTTAAAGAAATTTTTGGGGTTTTTAAACTTTTAACTTGGGGTTTTAAATTTTAACATATTAACATGCTTTGTTTTATAAATTTTTTATTTTATCTTTTCATTAGTTTAGTGTTGATTTGTAGTTTGTAGAACTTATTGGTACATTCTTTAATAGTAACTTAGCATAGCCTAAGACTCTTTATAATTATGTACAATATATACATGATATATACAATGGTTCTATTATCCTTAAACTTAGTGAGATACAAGTTTCTGATTTAGCATTTATATATGTTTGTAAATATGTTTAGTTGATATTAGTTCTAGTTTTATTGTTTAGAATATTTTTGTAAAAGTTTATTACTTTATTATTTTTATATCATGGTCAATTGAATACTGTTGCAAAATTTCCATGAATCATAATCTATTTTTAGAATAGTTATGTAAAGTACTGATAAGCCTAGTGCATTTGTTAAGTAAATTCTGATTGGCTGTAATTTGACCAATCAGATAAGTTGTTACATACAGTGCCACCTGTAGGTAGTTGCTAGCTCCCTCTGGATTCAGAAGTCCATTTATACAAGCATCTTAGACAATTTTGTCATTCTGCTGCTAATTTTTGGAAAAGAAAGATCTCTTAAAGCTCTCTAAGGTTAATTAATTAATTATTTAATTCATTTTAGGCACTTTGGCATTTAAATGAACCTTAGAGATTATCTAAATTCACTGAAAGATTTTTGTTAAATTTGTAAGTAATTTTTGTAAGTTCTTTTTGATAGAATTAATTTAGTTTAAGTGGCAGCCATCTTGAATTATTAGATCTTTATTTTATGTTGATATATACTAAAACAGCGTTGCTATTATTTAGGTTAATTAGTTTAACAGCACAGAATCATTAAGGTTATTTTTCATATTTTCATTTATAACAGTTTAAACAACTTCCAATTGGTTTAAATCTTTTCTAAACTAGTTTATTTTGATTATCATATTTTTGGTTAATTACAAACAGTTATATCTACAGTACTTATTGTCAACTTGTTTAGTTTTAAGTAACTTTTAGTTTAGTGTAAATAAAAACTTAGTTTTCATTAAAAATTTGGTTGATTTAAATTTATTCAACATTTGTGTTTTATTTCCCTTTGCATTCAAGGGTGGTGTCATCCTGACGATTAGATTTTTCCCTATTAAAGAGTACTCCCGAGCAAACTAAGAACATTAGGTAATAAGTAACTAAATTCTATTAAAAGAAATCAAAAAAGGTTTTAATTTTCAACACCACAACAATGGTGCCAAGTGGGATAAAGGCCTGCTTCTATTTTTAGAAACCACTTATTAACCATATTTTTTAATCACCACAACAATGGTGTCAGAAGTGGGATAGTTTTGAAAATAAGTAAATTTTCTCAACTCAGGAGTACAGTATTTTTATAAGTAAAGTTTTGTATTGATAGTTTTGAAAATAAGTAAATTTTCTCAACTCAGGAGTACATTATTTTTAATATTTTTCTATAAGTAAATTTTTGTATTGATAGTTTTGAAAATAAGAAAATTTTCTCAACTCAGGTGTACAGTATTTTTAATAAGTAAATTTTTGTACTTTTGAAAATAAAGATTTTTGTCAAAGTAAATTTTTGAATACAAAATCAATTAATAGCAATAAAGTGAAGTCAATTATCAGTAAACACTCTTAACCTATCTTTTCTTCCTTCAACTGCTACTGGGTGATCTGTTCTATTTCAACTGATAGGGGCGGCCTGAAGGTTGAAGCTTGTCACAAGCCTGAACAGCTAACTTAGTTTCAGTTAATTTCATATAAGGTAGGACGGTGAATACATTGACATCCTTCCGGCTATACGTTTGCGGCAGTCCGGCAAGCTGGATGTTATATGGGGTAATCGTTCTATTAGTAATACAATAATAGGTGATAATATATTTCTGGCTATACTGTTCTGGCAGCTGGAAGCACAAGCGTGTCATATATGATCCTAGAGTTGTAAAATTCTTTTCTATCTTCCAGCCAGGCCTATTTAACCTCTTTAATTTCATATAAAGGCCAATACCCAAAGAGTCCCTTACCCAGAAATATAAATCACAAGTACAGAGATCAATAGCAACCAAAGTTATTGATTTATGAAGTACATAGTCATTTCCAACTAATAACAACTTTATTTTCAGCGTCCGACAGTGCCTGTTTCGTTAACACACATTTTAGGCAATATAGTGTGTATAATTAGAAAACTTTCGGTCTTTTTCATAATATAAATTCTAAAATTTATTTTAAAAGGCACTATACTTGGCAAACCATAATTTGTCTGTACATTGGCTCCGAAATAAAAAACTATCAAAATTTGTCCGCATATTGGCTCCGAAATAAAAGATTATCAAAATTTGTCTGTACATTGGCTTCCGAAATAATAAGAAAGAAGATTCCCCTTTCACATTGTCAAACCTCCTCAAATTGTCACAGAAGATTCAGCCTTAGACATGGCCAGCAGCTAAACACGCAAACATTACACCGAGATGGAACCGCTATCCAGAACACTACAAACCAATGTTGGCATCAACACGTAAGAAGAAGATGTCTACTTCTACGATTGTTATCCTCCACTACAATACGCAACTTCATACCAGAGCGACGACTACTACCATGACGACCATTATGCAACATCCAGACAACTGCCACTATCTTCTTCACTTTACGACGAAATCCTGTATCTTCGAGAACAAGTCAAACTCTTAGAAAAACGTCTTCAAGAACTCAAGCTATTACAAAGAAGTACCAGGGAAGATGAACAAACATGCTATACTCCACAAGTCAACAAAATAACGTTGAATAGACTGACTCCATGTCATACGCCAATAACACAGCCGTCATACCGTAGTTATGAAGTATATTCTAGAAACTCTCAACAAGAACCTGAGGACAGCTACGTAGAACCAGAAACATACAAATTTGAACAAACATTCTACCACAATGAACATTACCAGCCCAGGCGAAGACTGTCACGTACCAGTACTCCATGTAAAACAAGAAGCACAGCTCTTACAATTACAGACAACCACAAAAAAAAATCCTCATGACATGAATTCAAACCGATTTATAACAGAAGAACAGTTCTATCAATTCACATCTGAATTTATACAATCACTGATGAAAGATGATTACACATGGGTTGATGACAAATACCAAGATGAAAATTTCACAAGAAACAAAGATTTTCAACAGAAGACAAAATTCTATTCAAGCTGTCAAGAAGACTGCTGCCTTCCTTCCAAAAAAGTCAAAACTTATCTAGAACCTGCCATAGAAGACAACCAAACTACTGAATCATTTAAACTTCATGGGACTGATTCTGCAGGCCAAGAGTCAGTCCAAACAGTAACTCAAAACTACAAGAAGATGGCCGATGATAAACCAGATGACGACCTAAAGTTGGCATCAGATACAACAAAGTCAGCAACAGTAGAAGACTTCATTCCTGTTCAGGGCTACAACCTAACGCCTTTCCCAGAACTGATGCCAAAGAAAGCTAAACGACAACCCTTCAATGCCTATGAAATACGAACTGAAGACATCACCGACACAAACAGCAGACCAAAAGATGCAATCTTCGATTGGACAGTCTGCATGGCTACTGTTTACGATAGCCTATCAGTAGTCATATACAATAAAATACCAATACGCGATGACGAAGATGCCAATGCCAATACCAGACCTAACAAAGATGACAAACCAAAACCCGGCGAAGACCATAAACCACAAGAAGATGCCAAATACCAATCAGATGAACAATACCAAGGACCAGATGCTTGCGTGTATCCAAGAAGAAGAAAGAAAATCGGTTACTATTCAAATCGCGACTGCGTTAAACTGAGCAAACCCGAGTTTGTTCATAGACTGACAAATATTAATCAAAACAAGTATAAAAACATTTAGGGTAGTAGAAAAGATGCCACCTTTTATTAAGTTTCCTTTTTCAATTTATTTCAAATTGATATAATGTAATTTAAGTTTAAGTTACACTGCCATATCATACCATGTTGTTTTTTGTTATGTTGAGAAAAAGACTTTTGTATACACAGAAGATATTGATATGTTGAGTTAAGTTTTTGTTACAAGAATTGATATTTTCGATTATTTGTTAGCTTTTTTATTGAGTACAAGTTTTTCTGTTTGAGTTTTGTAAGGCTGCTTCAGGTGTCTTAGTGAATATTTTTTTGTGCTCGTTACATAGAATTTAAGTTTCTATGGGCTTGATGTTTTGAAACATCAAATTTTTGAGTTTTAGAGATTTTCTATAGGATTTAAGATCTATAGGCGTCTGGTGATATGTTTCACAGACATTTCTTTATTCACTTAAGTAATGATCCTAATGTAAGCGTTTGTTTACCATAGATGTGCATAGCTCCATCGCAGCTAGGTCTAACGCATTTGCTTTTTGTGATTTTTTCACAGTGGTGCAAAACTTTGATTTATTTGAAAGTTAATATGTATTTTTACATGTCATTAGACTAACAAGATTTAAGTTGGATATCATATATTTTTGTTGTATGAGATAGACCTGTTTTACTTATGGTATAATTGTTAACCATTTTGATGCTACTTTCTTAATGATAAAGTATTGTTAATCATCTGTCATAGCTATATTTCTTATGATTGTATTTTAACATGGTGGTGTAACTGATTCTTTATGAAAACTTTTGGCAGAATACAAATTTAAAGTTAAAATCTATTATTGATTCTATTAAAAGGTGATGTTCTTTTCTAGAAAGTGTTTCGTATAAAAAGTGATAAAGAAAATTCGAGTAAAGTGTTATATGAATAGTGAGAAAGTGTTTCATGAATAGTGATAAAGAAAATCTAAAGTGTAGAATAAAGTGTTGATATAAGTGAAATGAATAACGTGCAAAGTGAAACAAATTAATAGATCGCGCATCTGAGTAAATATAATTCAATCGCGCATCTGAGGAACATTACCAAATCGTGCATCTGAGAGACAAAATAATGATATCGCGCAACATGTAAATAATTGTGCATAGACATTGGGTGCAATGAACATTTAAGGTGGTTGTGCCATCATGCACTTATACTAAACATAACTTGTTATCGCGCATAAGTATCAAATCCCATAATTGTGACAAAATCTAGTGCAAAGACATTGGGCACAGTATGAACATTTCAGGTGGCTGTGCCAGCACACTAGTAACCCCGAACATGACGAAAAAAGAAAACCCGATGATGACAGAAAGAAGAAATAATATTGATTAGTTATAATATTATAATAATACTTCTTTTAATTCCAGGACAAGACATTTTAATAATTATTTTCTCATTTTTATATTCACATGATGCATAGATACACATGTATTTATATTTCCATGTAATATGAGATAAATAATATTTCACAGTAACTGCATGCTTGTATATTTTGTAAATATGTTTTTTATTCCTTCTTTAAGTAGATTTGTTAGTTTATTGTTTTATACTTTACATTTTCATTGGCGTCCGCGCCGAAGCGCGGCGCCCCTTTATGGAATGAAATCAGATTTTGTGAAAGGGCGACAGCAACTTCTCGAGCCTTTTAGTCGGTCATAATAAAAGCCGATCATTCCGATCGGTATGAGGGTGCTTGATTATTATTAATTAAAAATGAAATGTCGCGATATGTACAATGAATAGCGAACTGGAGGATTTCGCAATGCAAACATTTTCAAATGCGTCTCTTCAGTTTTTTTATTTATCATTTTGTAGTACACAGTGGGTTATCATGGTATGTTAAAATAGAATGATGAGTTGATGACCTAAATATTCCGAAAATCTATTTATAGAGGGATGTACTCCTATCGGTAATTCCGGTCTACTTTGACCGGGATACTAGTAACCGGCGAATAGTATCACACGTTTATTGTCCGGTCTCTCCCGGTTTTGGAGTAGATGTTTGATATCGTTACAGAACAGAACAAATATTTTACAGATAAATAAGCTTTTTTCCAAAATGAATGTTTGTCACTTAGTTTGGTAACAAAAATTAATAAACATAGATCAACTCTCAAATTTATTGATTATTATTATACATAAACATACAATTCGAAAAAAAAAACCAACAACAACAACAATAGCATGTTTCATTTTATCTATATGAGATAAAAAACAATAAATATGTACAACAATTGTGAAAAAAGGTACATTTTTATGGTTTTAATATGACACTATCAACTTTGAAACATTTTATTTAATTTGTCATTCGTGTTTAGTAAAGATGCCGAGGAATTATTCAAAGTTACAAATTAGATTTTATTAATTATTTAATTGATTGATAATTTAAAAAATGATAAAGAAAAATACAAATGTACATGTACATGGTTTAAGAATAAACAATATTATAATTATATTGAAAGATTAACCATAATTTACTGACTTTTTCCTGTTAAGTTTTGACTTATAATCGTCGGTCAATATGACATTTGAAAGAGTAGTAAACGTAAAAAACTCAGTATTAAAATAGCACATAAAAACACAAAAAAGAGAGGAAATCAATATTCATAAAATCTGTATTTTTGTTATTAAAATAGATATTACAGTTATTGTATAATAAACAATAATGCTTAACATGACATGGTAATATAACCAGTGTCATATTTTTACTAAGTGTGAACAGATACCTTAAGAGGGGGTCTTCGCTAATAGCGATTACATAATAAGGGACAATTCCACAAGTGTGGTGTTGATCATGCGCTACACATATGGATAATAAATGATTGTATACATGCATATCCGTTGCTATTAATAATCACGATCATAAAGAAATAACAAGTAATATTCTAATCTCTAGCATGCCAATCAAAGTTCATAATGAACAATGTCTTCCGTCTGTTCATTTTGGTAAAAACCAATTAACCATTGAAAAGTTTATAAGAATATCTTGTCATCATATGTCTACTAGTTCATCTTCACTTTCTGCATTTCTTGCTTGGACGCCCTTTGATGCTTTGCATCAATGCTTTTCTTGTACTTATATTATATTGACATGAACATTTTTGATATTATATGTTATGCTATTTCTTTGAGGTATCTTTAATACAGTAAAAGTTCAAGTTTTATCTTTGAAAAAATGTATTGCTTTTTGCAATAAATTTTTTCTTTTTCCAAAACCGGTGTATTGTTGTAAAGTTGGGTTCCAACTACAACAGGTTATGTAATCATTACATAATATTGCATAATATTACTCAAGAATTAAATCACATATAATCTTCATACATATTTTTCAAGAAATATTAAGGGTTTAAACTTTAACTTAGGTTTAAGTTTAATCATATTGAACATGCATTGTTTTATAGACATTTCATTCTTATCATTCATTAGTTTAGTGTTGATTGTAGTTTGTAGAACTTATTGGTACATTCTTTAATAGTAACTTAGCATAGCCTAAGACTCTTTATAATTATGTACAATATATACATGATATATACAATGGTTCTATTATCCTTAAACTTAGTGAGATACAAGTTTCTGATTTAGCATTTATATATGTTTGTAAATATGTTTAGTTGATATTAGTTTCTAGTTTTATTGTTTAGAATATTTTTGTAAAAGTTTATTACTTTATTATTTTTATACTCATGGTCAATTGATACTGTTGCAAAATTTTCCATGAATCATAATCTATTTTTAGAATAGTTATGTAAAGTACTGATAAGCCTAGTGCATTTGTTAAGTAAATTCTGATTGGCTGTAATTTGACCAATCAGATAAGTTGTTACATACAGTGCCACCTGTAGGTAGTTGCTAGCTCCCTCTGGGATTCAGAAGTCCATTTATACAAGCATCTTAGGCAATTTTGTCATTCTGCTGCTAATTTTTGGAAAAGTAACATCTCTAAAAGCTCTCTAAGGTTAATTAATTAATTTATTTATTTTAGGCACTTTGGCATTTAAATGAACCTTAGAGATTATCTAAATTCACTGAAATATTTTTGTTAAATTTGTAAGTAATTTTTGTAAGTTCTTTTTGATAGAATTAATTAAGTTTAAGTGGCAGCCATCTTGAATTATTAGATCTTTATTTTTGTTGATATATACTTAAACAAGGCTGCTACTATTTAGGTTAATAAGTTTAACAGCACAGAATCATTAAGGTTATTTTTCATATTTTCATTTAAAACAGTTTAAACAACTTTCAATTGGTTTAAATCTTTTCTAAACTAGTTTATTTTGATTATCATATTTTTGGTTAATTACAAACAGTTTATTCTACAGTACTTATTGTCAACTTGTTTAGTTTTAAGTAACTTTTAGTTTAGTGTAAATAAAAACTTAGTTCATTAAAAATTTGGTTGATTTAAATTTATTCAACATTTGTGTTTTATTTCCCTTTGCATTCAAAGGGTGGTGTCATCCTGACGATTAGATTTTTCCCTATTAAAGAGTACTCCTGAGCAAACTAAGAACATTAGGTAATAAGTAACTAAATTCTATTAATAGAAATCAAAAAAGGTTTTAATTTTCAACACCACAACAATGGTGCCAAGTGGGATAAAGGCCTGCTTCTATTTTTAGAAACCACTTATTAACCATATTTTTTAATCACCACAATAAATACACTAAACGGCTTTTCTAACTCCACACTTATATTTTGGCTAATATCTCTTTAAAAACATAAAATTCTAAAAAACGTTTTTTACACAATTTTAATTCATCATTTCATTCCATAAAAACATTCAAATAATAACGATCAAGTTAAATATCGATCAATCACACGTTATTTATTAGCTATACCCATAAAATCAAATGTCACATTTTTATAACCTGAATATCTGTTGTGTCCACCCTGAGCTCTGATTATAAACTGCAGTACAAATATAGTACACATACAGTATATAACTAGAGATATAAACCTGTGGAATGGCCATATCCTAATAAGAGCATTTTCTAGCTCCCGTAGAGTTCTTGGCTGCTGGCGAAGCTTCCTTACCCTCGACAAATTTGTAAATATTGTTTGAATGTTCTCAGAAAATACAAAACGTTAGACGACACCAAGGGCACTTTTAGAAAGAATCAGAAATGCCGCGGTCGGTAGGCTATATAGCATAATTTAAATCGGCTTGATAGAAAAATAATCACTGAAAAACTTACTTTAGCCGAGCCTATTCAGAATGTTCCTTTTTACGAGTGTTCTTTTTAGTGATAAAATATCTTTACTGTGGTATGGGTTTAAACCCTTCATTCTGTCTGATCAGATAATATTGTTTTTTATTTCTTTTTCAAAACAATATCTAAACAAGTATATGCATTTTTTTTTTTACATACATTCATTTTTTAAACTGAGCGGTACCTTATAACTTAAAATAATAATGTTTCTTAGTATGTTTTATAAATCGCCCATATTTTCTGCATAAATGTTCGAAATCGAATTTAGATAATTGTTATTGGACGCCAAAATGAGCACAGACTAATGAATGCTTGCCTCTTTAAACCAAATATTCAAATCTGATTTTTTGCGGTTTATTGAAAATTGATTCTTTATTACTTCCACAGAGTTACATTCTACATTACGTTTACTTACTTATATTTTACTTGGCGAACATCAACCAGCTTTAAGGGTCAATGAATCTCGCGCAAGGGATTGTGGGTCTGGATCTCTCTCTGTATCATAAATTTCTGTCACTTCTAAAGTTAGATAAAGACGAACTATTTTTCCACTGAAGAAAGCCTTTTTATTGTTCATTATCAATTGTTGGTAAACTTAAGTCTCAGATTTTTTTCATATTAGATGATTTACTTTTGACATATCTTGTTATTGTGTGTAATTATTATAAAGTTGACATTTGAAACATTTTTAATTCAGCATATAATATCCTAATTTTGATTTTTTTTCTCAAAAATGTAAAATACACATTAAGATTTGCTTTTCAGTTTGTTGGGGATATGTTTTTTTGTTTGTTGTACTATCGATAACCAAATTCATCGTAGGTAAGTTAATTAGCATTACTTAGATGAAATTACACTTTAATATTATACGAAATAATGAAAACGTTCCTGAAAATAGAACCGTTGATTACTACACATTTTCTTTAAGAATTTAAGGACATTTGTTCCCCGAACAGTTTCCCCCCCCGGACGTTTGCCCGCTTTTTTTGTGTACACGGATATTTCCCTCTCCTGTGTTTTGAAATGGCGGACATTTGCTCCCCTAAAATATTTGAAAGGCGGACATTTGCCCCCTGTATTAAAAATTTCGAAGGAGTATTGAGTGAATAATGAATCAATCAATCACCGAACTCAACCATTCTGTTGTAAACATACTTTAAAGTTTCTAAATGTAGATCGGACTCTTTATTCGCTAATGATATGAATACGCCAATGTACCAAGGAAAATAATTATTAATACAAACATCATAACTCTGTAGATGCTTTTATTGTTTTTATCATAAATAAACTGGAAAAAGGTGTTTTCAAATAATTTTCAAATAAAGAAAAAAATCCATAGACAAATGAAAGGTAATGGTATATGAAATAAACTTTATCACGACAATATGTTTCAGGTCTTAACAACATCAATAACTGCCCAGCAGATAATAAAATTCCAGAGTTCATGGTGGAAAATAGCTGTGTCGTAACGGTCATCGATATTCTTGTTGCAGCTACAAAAAAAGTGGAAGTTTTCTTCAACACTATTAAGGATGATCAACGCCTAGCTGTCATTGCCGCTGACCATTTAATTGGCATGATTATCGGTTTGTAAACATTAACTAATTTAAAATGTATTTCTATTATAAAATCTAATCATCTGATATGTATATCTTTCCTGGACAATATGCTTATTCTAGTCGCTTAACTATTTTCAAAGTTTATAAACTGTTTGGATAAAGGGATAAAGATTTTTCTAAAACGTAAATGAATTAAAAAGAACTATTGCATTCACAATAATGAATAGCTATCTGTTCAAGTAATTACTAGAGGACCATAATTAAAGTTTGATGAAGGTGACTCGAAAGAACTAGAAGTAAGACCCATTAATTATTCTTTCCGCAAAAACAGCGAATTATGAAAAGGTGCTGTTTGATAAACTTAAATAGGGCATTTTATTACAGGACATCCCTGTGGATATCACAAAATTTTAATTATGGTAACGGACATTTGTTTCCTGTCGTTTGTACAAAATTCGCTCTTAACATGAACATGAATGTAGCTTTGATACCACATATGTGAAAAAATATTCTAAAGAAAAATATGCTTTAAATTTATCAACCGTTGGACAGTGAGGTAACTTAAATCCTGAAACTTTACTTTGGTTGATACATGTGCTTTTTTGACAATGCAATTCAATTTTTAATATTGTAAATAAAGTGACGCAATTCAGTATCGTAAAATTTTCAAACTTGTGGGTGAGTTTTTTTCCCGATAGAATAATGTATAACAATAAATATGGTAAAAGTTAAATGTTGTGGTACATGCCAGATATCACGGTCGCGTGCATGGGAATTTGATCTCATTTGATTGAATATCTAAACAATGAACAGCAAAAAACGGCAAAATTCAATGAAAATGCTGGTAGTTGTAATTTAAACATAAGCAACGGTTTAAGCAGAATCTTAGAAATTAACCTCCTCAAAAATATGATTTCTGTTACCATATCATGCTGTGTTAGATATTCCAAATTGTGTTAGATATTTTCCATATCTTCCACTCTTTTTTCTGAAGTATTTAAAGCAAAATCCTATACTGGCATGCGAGCAGTTCTCGTACAGAAGCAGTACCCGTATTTCTCATTAAAACGCTTGTTTTGCATTCTTTAAAAATTCATATCAAATCAAGCAGATGTATGAACGAGACAAAATCTAAGTGTCAGTTTGGCAATACGTACAAAAATCTTTATTTGAAATCTTTTTCACCTGTGCGTTGTCAAAACGTAACCTTGTAAACATTGGGGAATTCCGTCCTTACGCGCATGCGCAAAAATATTTACGTATGAGGCCTATTGAAGGGGTTTCCTCTTATACCACCAGTATACAGATAAGTGGGCAATGCGATGAAAACCTGTTAAGTTATCTTAATTTTGACCTATATTACAAATGAAATAATTCTATGGCTTAAATGGGGTAAATTATCATGCATGCAAGCACGCCATTGCATGCGAATGCGTTGGGGTAACGGTACCCGGTAATTGATACCAGCGTTAAGTCTACGATCTATTTCCTGGATAACATGTATTTATTACTCGGAAAAATGGTCGTTTTAACAATTAAGAATGTAAAATAGGTCTGATATTACAACATTGTATTATTATAATGGGTTATATATTATATACGGGAACTACTTCTCTTCATACAAAATAATGGATAATTTAGGTACTCCATATGAGGCCTCATAACTAAGGCTGATTCTATGTTTAGAACAAATAGGAATTTCCATGATTTGTGTAACCAGCCGAATATTAATTTGTAACAATATTTTTTTGATGAGTGAGCGTATAAAAAATATTTTTAAGTAACTACGATTTTTGTTCGCGTACTATTCGCATGCCAGTATAGAAATGCAAGACAAGAAGTTTAAATTCGAGACACATAAAGTTTTTATCATATCTTACATTCAATCTAGCCTGCAATTTTATCGATGAAATGGTTTTAACATATTTGTTATTTTCTGGTGAATACATAGATAAAAGTGCAGTCTTATGACATAACATTAAGATCAGATGATACAGATACGACTTTTTTAATTCATTATTTTTATTAAATTTTCAGTAATTTTATTTCAGCAACGGTATATGTAGGTAAGCAGTACCCTTACTTAGATGGAGGCTGTGATGGTGCAGCTGAATGTTGTAACCAGGATTTTCTACGGTTCGCTCTAGCTTTTGTCATAATAGAATGGATGCTATCGGCTTTATTGTTGCTAGTAGTGTTTATCGTTGTTAAACCCGAATAAATACATAATATATTTCTTCGTTAAGGAGAAGCACCATTCATTTCTTAATCTCGGTTGAAGAAACAGTAATATTCAAGTATTTCGAACAATGAATTGTAGTGAAAATGATGTTTTCTTAATTCATATAAATATTTTGGTTATTTGATGCTTTCTGCATAGATTTCAGATTTCAAAATAATGTTGTTTGGAGCAAATATTATGTGTTTGTATTTTATGTTTATCTATTTTATGACATGAGTATTTGTGCGGTAAAAGCAACATATTCTATAATGTAAATAAAATTGACCTTGATTCGAAATCAAGAAAGTACGATGCAGAATTTGTATTCATCCAGTCAAGTTGTAAATAGAATTACTGTCAGAAAATTAGAAAATTCAAACTAGCGTTGTGCTAAACACGACTTTAGTTACAGCCGTGAGATAAATTAGAAGAAAATGACTAATGGAATTATATTGTTCTTTTGAACATCCAATATGACGGAAAAATTCAAGATGGCCGCTACAAAAGTTTATGATTTCAAAAAACCAAACAAAAACGCTTGCTTATTCTACAATGACTACATAAATAATTATTTACTAAGAACAAAATTAGTTGTTTCATGTATCAGTAAAAGCGTTGTTTCCTTAAAACTATTATAATCTAAATAATTCATTATTCCTGTTTGTCATTAGTTTACACGACTCTGGGTTTCGGATGAAATGAAATACAAATGTATATAGTGTTTTGACATCGTTTCTTCTATAAAGTATATTCGTCACTTGTGCATCTTTATTGACGTTTAAATAACAATACACGAATGAACATAAAATGACGTCTGTATAACGTATTATAATTCCTACGGATTACACTAGTGAATTCACAAGAAAGTATATAAACAAACTGAACATTATCATATTTAGTCAAAATTAAAGTAATGTTATGTTGTTTAACTTTGAAAGCAAGTAACAAAGTAACGTCTTTGCCTTTTCAATGAATCAATATTTGATTAATTCCCTCTCTATTAAATGGCATCAGTCACATTTGGTGCGTATAAGACTGGCCTGTGCGACAAAATATTGGGAGGGCTGTGATTCGTAAACGTTACTCTCCTTCAGTTCTTTAAAAGTCTGTTTTAACTTATATTTGACAGTTACTTTGGCAGGTTATAGATAACTAAAAAGAATAAAACTTGAAAGTCATGTTTAAGGTAGCCTGCAAACTTTATAAAAAATTCTCAATTTTCCCAAACTGACTTTTCCCCCCTTTAAACAACGTGTGTTTATTAAAATAGATGGAAATTATCCTGATAAACAAGTAACAACCCATAGGGCACTTCCTGATTATGCCAGCCCGCTTAGCTCAATAGGTTAGAGCACTTGTATTCTCGATATTGTGGGTTCGATTCCTGACTGGTCAACTAAAATTATTAAGCGTATAATTTAGGATGAGACTTAAATCGAGGTCCCGTATATGAGTGCTTAAATACTTGGCACGCTCAAGTACCAGAGGAAGCTTCTGGAATTGGAGCATCTGTCTGTAGTGTATCTTGCACTATCCTCTAAAATCTAAAATGACTTATACTCTTCTGGAGGACTCACCCATATGGACAACCGGTGGCGAGGAGAAATAAATTCAAATACACAAACACTCCCTTTTTGTGTATTGTCCTCACTGATACAATATATTTTCGACGCTTATGTAACATAATATAGATTTATATAGCATATCTACAGATTTGCTGCTCTATTGGAAGTATTTTATAATGCCACCCATGAAAATATAAAATGAAAACATTTACATTTCTGGATGAATTTGCATTGATTTAGCTTTAAATTTTATGTATATTTACTGGTTTTGGTTACAAATGTTCCTGAAAATTGAAAATTCGATTATGCAATGACTTATAATATCGCTGAATGGGACTTATATCACCATCAATGTCCTTAATAGAAGTTGGTTAGGATAGGTTAAAATGATGTTAACGATTTCTATTACATGTGTATTAGTTATGCTGCTTTTTAAAAAAACAACTGTTGATTTTTCATTTATTACGTAACCTTTAATATTTGTTTCAATGTTTGATGTTATTTGTTTTTCAATTTTTCAAATAAAGATATAAAAGACGAGATTATTGAGTGGTGCGCACGAGATTATGTTGTCGCCAATAGATACGTAATCGTGCGCACGATATAATTAGAATTACTATGCGGTGCTAACGAGATAATTAAGTCGTGCGCTCAAAATAATTAAACAATCAGATTACACACTATATATATATATATATATATATATATTAGAAAATTCTTGGTAAAGTTTTACATACAACAGTAATCTTTGAAACTACTGGATGTATTCAAATAGATGCGTGTCTATTAGGAGGTCACTATCGAAGGCTCATAAATCAGAAATTAATTTTGACCAAGTAATGACCGTTTGTGTGGACCATCCCGTGAAAAGATTGAATAGTATGTACGTACTAGTAAATGGCTTGTTAACCTTGTTCATACGATATCCTGAGAAAGAGTAAGCCCTGATTTACTTTATTTGGTAGGGACAATGCCCAATGCCAGTTGATGACCTATATTGATGTCTGAGGGTCAAGGTAATCATGGCACTTCACTAATGAATAATTTGAGAAGGATTAAGCCATCGTTTATATAATCTAGTATGGACATTGCGCAGTCCAGTAGATGACATATAATAATGTTGAGGTCATTGGGTCTGAAGGGTCACAATGACACTAAATGAAATATCATTGTCAATCAATAATTTTTATATACGACACTGTCGAAGTAGGGCATCATTGTCTTATGACACATTTCTATTTTACTGAGAAAATCCATATACAATGTATTTATATAGTGTTATCTGATTGGTTTATTATCTCGTGCAGACGACTTGGTAATATTGTTCGAACCACATAATTACACGTGCGCACGACTTAATTATCTCGAATTATTGAATTGTACTATATATCTTTTATGTAACAGTTAAATTATATGAGTGACTGGTATGCAGTCATTCTTTATTGTTACTTTTTATTAAATCAGCATCAACAATTATCTTGTCGATACGGGCAATCAATGGTCATAGCATTGTTTACTTTGATTTTTGTTAATCAATTCTGATATGTAAATAAAACGAGGGCATGTTTAGAAATTTAGTCTCCGTTACCTTTATATGTTAACAGCAGACACAATGTTTGTTAGCATTAAATCATATTTACTGCGAAATTCTTTCTTTATGGAAGGGCGGATTTTTTTCCGTCTAGGGACATTAGATTCCGCTTATTGACAATTTACAGGATGGGTTTTGTCCGCCTTTGTAAAATTTACAGAACGGGTTTTTGTCCACCTATTTAAAATAAACGGGGTAGCGTGTTCCTTCGCCTGTGTAAAATTTAATGTTTTTTCTTCACCTATGTGAATTCTACAGAGTGGCATTTTTGGGTTGGTGTTGTCATATAATAATACAGGACTAATTCAATGAAGTTGAACGTATTGAAGCACTTTATGCAAGGCTGTTAAGTATTATAAAATGAATTAAAATGATAACCGAATATGAATAAACATGTATCACCTGTACCAATTCTGCTCTTATATTACAAGGTAGTCGATTGAATGATTGCTAGATAACTGTTTAAATTTTTGTGATCTCTCTGTTTGTTGTATATTGTATACATATGTTTAATCTTAATACTATCTTATACTGTAATTCGCATGTCCATTATCTTTTCGCCACTTATATACTTGGTAATTAAACGATAGAACTAGCAATACGTGTCTGTGTTATATACTACAAATCCACGCTCTGTGTACTTTTTAATAAATAGACCCATATATAATACAACACTGTCAAAATTATACAATACTAATAAACAACCTGCAAAACAAAATTACTCAGCTCTTTCCAACACCAATAAAGTCAAGCTTGTACCGTTTGTTTCTGGTCAATAGGTCAATGCCTATACGCACATGTAAAATGAGAGAAATTCAGTTTTGCTACCTGTAAGTCCAAGAGAGATATACGTTATTTTAATTTTCCTATTTTATTTTTTTTGAAATTTGTTCATTAATTTCTGAAAAAGGATTTAAGCGTGGTATCTTTCACACAGAATGTCTACTGTTAAGTTACATTTTCCTTTAACCCTTACCGCTAGAAGAAAAAAGTTTTCAATTATGAGAAAGTCTTAAATAAAAAATAAAAAAGTGCCCAAAGTGACCTTTTGTGATAAAAAATTGTCCGGCGTCCATCTTTCGTAAAGTGCGTCCGTCATCAACTTTTTATACAAACGACTTATTCTCAAGTTTGATGAAATTTTCCTTGGATGTTCCTAGCATAAAGCTACCAAGTTTCCCTTGGGTAAGAATTCCTTTTTCTCTAAAACCGTGAAGGCTAAAGTCCAGGTTTTTGGTATGAAACATGATTTAGTAGACCACAACCAAGTTTTTTTTTTCAATTATAGCATTGGGGTAAAAATTGACCTCGCCGCAAGGGCTCATGGCTTTTCCTGATAGAATATATACCTTTAAAATCTTCTTCTTGAACACTGCAAGGGCTATATGTTAGATATTTTGCAAAATGCATTATATAGTAGACCTCTACAAACAATAGACTTCTCGTGGCAACCTTTGACTTTCCATTGTAACCCATTGACTCCAATAGCAATATTGACTTTCTATAGCAATCATTGACTTTCATAAAAACAAAAAACATTCCATAGCAGCCAATGACTTCCATAGCAACCAGTGACTTCCCATAGCTGCCTATGACTCGAATATAAACCATTGACTTTTCATAGCAACCAGTGACTTTCATAGCAACCGGTTACTTTTCATAGTAACCTGACTTCCATAGCAACCAGTTACTTTCTATTGCAATCATTGACGTTTGCTTTCCATAAAAACCATCGTCTTTACATAGCACCCACTGACTTTCCATAGCAATCTGTAAGTTTCCATAGCAACCAGTGAATTCTATAGCAAACTCTGACGTTTTACACAACAACCAGTGACTTCCATAGCAAACATTATTTGTCGATAACAACGAGTGAATCCACCATTGGATTTCATAGAAGCCACTGACTTCCAAGGAAACCATTTATTTGGATAGCATTCATTGACTTCTTTAGTAACTCTTGGTTTCCCCTAGCAATAGCAACCATGTTTTTGCATACGCTCTATATCGACATTGACTATCCTTCATATACGGTATTCGCGGTTAATTTAACACGTTTATTTAACCTTGTCCTATCTACTGATAAACAGTGTCGAAATACAGATACAGCCTTTTGTACTCGTGTAAGTTTCAAACATTAATATCTACATAATTACATGATTATCTACCTGAGATTGCTACGTCGTTCCATATACAATAGTATAAAATACATGTACGTACATGTACATGTATAAAGTGAAAGATTAGATCAATTCTACATGTATATAGCACTTTTGTAGGCCATTTCTGCTTTATCTTGATAAACTCGTACACGTTACAGTCATTTTATGAGCGCTTTAAAGGTCTCCTAATTTCAAATATGCCAGTGATGTTGAAAAACGTTTTAATATTTTGCACGAAACGTTTAGTTCAAACGAAACTAAATGTAACAGGTAACGATAATGGTGTATGTAACTGTGAACATATAGTGATTGGAATACTCGTATTTTTGGTTCTAATGCTTGGTGCTCTGGTGTCTATAATTGGATATATTCTAATGCAGGAAATCAACAACACCTTGCCACTTCTCTCAGATATGTCTATGAATACAGTATCTGTCTATTGTGACGATCTTTCATTAAGTCCCGATGAAGATTTTGACACTTTTGAAGCGAAGAAAGGTGGAATGAAAGTTTCTCTTGACAAAAGACAAAATTATGTTTGTAGTGAAAGAAATTTAACATTCTTTGTACAAAAGGTCAGTAGACTTTGATCAGTAAATATTCAAAATTATGTTCAACAGGCAGAAATCATCTGGGTGTGTACGAAATGTGTTCCTTGAAATGTCAGCATCGCTTTATAGGGTTTTAAAACCGAAAATAATGACAATATTATTACAGAAATATTTGGCTAGAAAGTACATGGAATTCATTTGCAAAACATCGCTGTGAATAAATATCTATACGATAATATGAATGATACATGTCGTAATCAATGTGCTTTGGTCTAAGACGTGCTTCTGCATTTTTAAACGTTAAACACATGTACATTATATGTTAATTTTAGTCAAATACCGGCCGTATTAGGTTTTCGGTGTTAAAGAAGACTTTCATTTGGTAGCATAAAGAGAATTATCAATGAACAATTGACAACTCCTACCTTTTCTTATTGGCCATTTAACATAAGACTTTAATTTTCACGTTTATAAACGAGAATACCGGTCGATATATCGAATTTCGAAGTACCTTCACGTTTTATAAATGTCATCAATGACATCAAATAGGTACTTAAGTAAAGGAATTTGATATGTTTATATATGAGCCGTGTCATGACAAAACCAACATAGTGGGTTTGCGACCAGCATGGATCCAGACCAGCCTGCGCATCCGCGCAGTCTGATCAGGATCCATGCTGTTCGCTATCAGTTTCTCTACTTGTAATAGGGTTTGTAAGCGAACAGCATGGATCCTGATCAGACTGCACGGATGCGCAGGCTGGTCTGGATCCATGCTGGTCGCAAACGCACTATGTTGGTTTTGTCGTGACGCGGCTCATATATCGTTTCCTCATATACCACAAACTTATTTAGTTAATTGTCTTTTATTAATATGCATATTATTATGAGTTATCTAATTATCTCACATAGATTGTTGAAAGGCAGCTGAGACTTCGACAGTCGATAGGTAAGTAAAACACTCCGGTTTCATTTTGCTATGATGTCCAGTGACCTTCAACACTTTACATCATTTCTTACTGCCCTTTTTTATTTCAATGTCACAGGGTAAAAGCCAATGGACAGGCTGATAAGAACCTTGGAATAGAGTTTTGCGGTTCAAACGACTTGGCTAAACGGTCGCTTACATATTTTATTTCTTGTGAGTGAAAAGTTGTATGCAGTGTAATACTACTCCTCTGTATTTAAAAGAATAACGTGAATTTACTGCACCAGACAGGGTCGTCCAATGTTTATGATACCTTTGTGAAATGCTTGATAGGATAGGTAATGTTTTAGCGCTACCCTGAACCATGTTACATTTGGTCAAAATGTCACCAATGACGTCTGCTAACGTTTCCACATGATTGAAGTCCGAGAAATACTCAAGCTGTTCTATGAACAAATCAACTGGACCATGAAAATAAACGAAAATATTACGAAAAGTATATGGCCGACCGTTGAAATACGTCCAGAAAATAAATCTGACGAAATACGAGTGACACCACAAATGATGGGTCAGGTAATGTTTGATTTGGAACATAGAACATTGTTAAACTTGATATATATGTTACCGTCCCGCAGCTTTACCGAGTGGGTAATCCGGTTATCTACACACTATCTTCTTATATATGGATATATGATAACATTACTATACCGGGACACATATATCAATTACTGGTTCTATTGAGGGCTATGAGCGTAAACAATTTTAAAAACACGTTTCAATGATAGAACGGGTTATTGAAAGTATTAAGTATAATTATATATTTTTATATGTTATTGTCATAGTAAAATACTATCTATTGCAATAACATTTTTCTGAAAATGAAATAAAAGTATAATAATTAATTCCCATGCGTCTTGTTTACCGATATTTATTAATGTACCTGTCCTTCCTTTGCGAACTTTTGTATTGTTGAAACCATATGTTACAAATTTATCTTATAAATATCAATGTAAAGGTTTGGACAGTGAAAGGTACCTCTCGTGTGGAAACCAAAGTTTACAGCGGGCATCCGGTGACCTAACTGTGTACTTTTCTGGAATTTCCCATCATCAAACATATAAAGGTAATATCACAATATCGGAGTTCTTATTTTTAAGTGCATTATCATCATAAATACTATTGTAATATGAATTTACAGACTTTGACGGAATAGATCTACTTTAGAATTTAATATATGAATAACGTTATAACATTTACGTTACAGAACCTGGTGTAGACGTGAAAATACACTGGGACAAACACGAGAAACATTCATACGTCGATAAATTAATCCATTACAACAAAGGTGAGATAAGAATTCCTGAAGGTCAGACATACTTTGTCTATGCGTCTGTTCATTTCAACATAACCGGAGGAGGTGAAGGAGCTCATGCATATAAAAGACGGTTTTTTGCGTTACGACTTTGTAAAAAAGTACAAAACTATGAACAAACTCTCTTATATAACTCGAAAAAATTTAGCAGGAATGCTACTGATGTAATATCTAGTTTACATGTAACAGGACTTCTTCATCTTAATAGAAACGACAGCATATACGTCAAAGTTTCGAATGCAAATCAGTTAATTCTGAATTCTAGAGGAAATACATTTGGGGTCTATCCAATTTAATATTCATTTAAGGATAGAATATTACGTAATGAAACTTTTTACTAGATGAAAACCAAATTCTGAAATTTCTTACTAATTGGTTGAAACATGCATTTTAACTAATATATTCTCTATAAAGCAGAGTTTAATTTTTGGAAGCTATAAATTTACTCGTACACATTGCGCATCAAATTACGCTACCTTCACTTAATTACAGTTAATTTATATTAATTAATTCAATGGTTTAGAATCAAAACATTAATAAGGTATAATCAACATCACATAATTCCGTCATCGGCTTTTCAGAGTAATTACATATCTCTATGTGGCTGGTAGTCAAATTTGACCTATTTCAGCCATACACCTCAAAAATGATTCTAAATCTTTATGGAAATCTCTCTAATCTTGGGCTGCCATCAAAGAAAGATCTTCTTTATCTAATTAAATTTGATGAAAAGATTTGTTTTGATAATAAACTTATTGCTGAGACTTTTAACAACTTCTATACAACTGTTGCTTGTAAACTTGTTGAAAAACTTCCTAAATGTGTAAACGGATTTGGTCAAGTTTTTGTAAACTGAGTCTCATTTTTTGCTGAAAAGGTGTTTATCCTAATAGTTTTTCTTTGTCTCTTTTGTGTGAAAGCAAAGTTTGTTTTAAATACTTAAATTCACTAAGTGCTAGCAAAGCTCCTGGCTTAGATGGTATACTTTCCCGTTTTGTCAAGGATGAGCCACCTATAATTGCAGGTCATATAACCCACATTGTCAACTTGTCTCTTATCAAAGGAGTAGTTCCTGATGATCTTAAAACTGCTAGAGTTGTCCCCCTTTTAAAAAAGAATGATAAACTTTCAGTAGGTAACTACAGACCTGTGTCAATTTTAAATATAGTCTCCAAGATACTTGAAAAGGTATTTTGTGACCAAGTTACATACATACAAACATATTTTAAAGAGAATAAGCTGTTGAATAAATTCCAGTCTGGTTTTAGAAATGGTTTCTCCACTGATGCTTGTCTCATTTACATGACAGACTACATTAGGCATGAAATTGATAAGGGTAATGTGTTAGGTATGGCTCTGTTTGACTTACAGAAAGCCTTTGACACAGTTGACCATTCCATTCTCTTAATGAAGCTTCAAGCGTCTGGTCTTGCTGATGACACCATAACGTGGTTTAGGTCATAACTTTCTGAGAGACATCAGCTTGTTGATGTGTCGGGTAGTTTTTCTTCTACTTCAAGTATAACATGTGGTGTTCCCCAATGGTTCAATCCTTAGGCCCCTCTTCTTTTTAATTTACGTCAATGACATGTCAGCGGTTGTTATATACTGATGACTCTGGAATACTTGTTTCTGGAAAAAGTTTATCTGAGGTCAAAATTTTTGTATCTTAATATTTGTCTTCAGTAATTCAATTGTTAATTGATAATAAGTTATCGTTGCACTTAGGTAAAACTGAGTTCATTGTGTTTGGGTCTAAACAAAAACTCAGGTCACATTCCAAATATGAAGTATAAATTGTAACGGCACTGCAATAGAAGAGTCCACTTCCATCAAATACCTTGGGGTAACTATTGATCAGTACCTGTCCTTTGGTTCGATGGCTGACTCAGTTATTCAGAAAGCTAACGCCAGGTTAAAGTTCCCTTACCGTAAGAAAGATTTCCTTACAGAGCATACCAAAAAAACTGCTTGTCAATTCCTTAATTCAGTGCCACTTTGTCTATGCCTGCTGTGTCTGGTATAATGGTTTAAGTCAGGTCTTGACAAATAAATTACAGACAACACAAAATAAAATGATGAGATTTGTTCTAAACCTTGATTCCAGAGTTCATATTGGCCCTTCCCATTTTAAATCCCTTAATGGGTTACCAGTTTGTTGAACAAATTATGTTATGTCATGTTTTTAAGGTTAAAAACCAAATGGTCCCAGAGTACTTAAGTGATTGGTTTGTTTCTCAGGAATCTATGCATTCTTATTGCACCAGACTGAGTAAAAAGGGAGGAGGGTATTGTCTTCCTAATGTTAAGGTTCTGGGTCAAAGTCTTTTAGTTTTATTGGTGCTAAACTCTGGAACAGTCTTCCAATCTGTATGACTGAAATTAACAAATTTCATCATTTTAAGGTAATCATTAAAAGTCACTTTTTAAGTAGCATGTGTTTTTCTTAAAATTTCTTGCAAGAAAATTTTAATATATGTTTTCATTTTTTTATTGAATTTATTTTTCGGCTCAGGTTTACTGTTTCATTTTTAGAAAGATTGTTTTAATTTTTTTGTTAAGAATTTAATAACTTTATCTTTTATTGAACAGTGTAATCTATGGCATGTTCTTTCCTTACATACCCATTTCTGTGTGTTCATATTTTAGTTACTCTTAATACACCATGGTCACTGTGGTAATAAATCGCAATTATCCTGTAAACTGTGATAATGTTTTAATGTAATTTTTTCTTAATATGCACACGATTATTTCTTAATGTGACACTGACTTTTAATGAATTACATTACTTTACATTTGAAATTGTGATAATTTTAAATGATATCCTTCATTAATGTGATTTTTCTTATAATAAGTGATTTTTTTTATGAAATACCTCTCTTTGTCATGCAACCAAATGCTAAGGACCACAATGGAAATAATAGCTTGCTCTTTTTTGTGGTAATGGTTTTGGGAACATGTCATGGTTTACATAATAATTTAAAGATTTCATTCATTTATTTGTTTATTTGTAATTGTTTTAATCTATATTGTGTTTGTTTATCATGTACCATGTTTACCTTTTGCCTGCCGAAATAAATCTATCTTTATATCTAAAACATCGAATGTTGCAGCAAAAAAATTATATATATTGAAGTTGTGTCTGATCAGGGACATTTGCCTTCTCTGCATTTTCTGATTGAGAGGAATCTGTCCTCGACATTAATGTTACTAGTAGATGCCTATTTAACATTTAAATTGTATTTGAAAATCTCATTTCTTAAAAACAGATTTCAAATGTCTGTTTTTTGTTTATTTAAATTCCTATAGATCACCTCTTCAAAAATAACTTGTAATATTAACATGTTATAGCAAAATATTAATTGCGCAACATTTAAATCGTATAGTGCGATGTACTCTCAAAATGTTCTTTTGTTTTTGAATAATCCTGTTTACATCAAGCTGTAAGCATAATGATACATAGCAAAACAGGTCCAAGGGTTCTCGTTTAAATTAACAAAATAAATAACTATGAAAAAAATCACTCACATTATAATTAAAATTTTACAATGTCAAGTAAAATATTCCTTCACACCTTTTTCAATTTCCGGATTTTTGAAGTAAATTTGAATTGATATCGCCAAAAATATACCAGAAAATCGTTCGGAATTCAGAATTTAGAACTTCCGTAATTCAGAGGTATTAATTACATAGAAAAGGAAAGGGGAAGTGTCAGGACCCTGAAATTTTTTTCGGAATTCAAAAGTTTTCGAATTTTAGAAAGTGTTACACTGTACATGATGTTTACCTTTAACCCTATCATATAGATATATACCAAATGTATAAAGATAATTTTCTTTCGGATGAAAATAGGCGTTTCGTTCTTTTGAAAGGAAATATACTATTTGTCATGTTTTTTTGCTTTAGCTCAGACGTTTTCCTAATCACGTAGTATTTACTATTTTTCCATTTACTTGTTAAAAACGCTACATACAAACAGAGACTTCAGCGAAATGGTTTTATAGCATTGCTAGACCTGTTCTCTGAAGCCAATCCCGTATCGAAAGTCAACAAGCACTGTGACATATTTATTGGCGTCCGCGCCGAAGCGCGACGCCCCTTATGGAATGAAATCAGATTTTGTGAAAGGACAATTGCAACTTCTCGGGCCTTTTAGTCGGTCATAATAGCCGATCATTCCGATTGGTATGAGGGTGTTTGATTATAAAAATGAAATGTCGCGATATGTACAATGAATAGCGAACTGGAGAATTTCGCAATGCAAACATATTCAAATGAAATAATCTTTTCCGTCAATTAATTGCGCTCTTCGGGTTTTTTTATTAATCATTTTGTAGTACACAGTGGGTTATTATGGTATGTATTGTTGTACATGTATCCGAAAGCTGAAAATAGAATGATGACCTTAACATTGTGAAAGTCCGAAAATCTATTTATAGAGGGATGTACTATTCGCCGGTCTCCTATCGGTAATTCCCGGTCTCTCCCGGTCTATTTTGACCGGGATTTACTAGAGTTTATTGTCCGGTCTCTCCCGGTTTTGGAATAAATGTTTGATATCGTTACAGATAAATAAGTTTTTTTTAACAAAATGAATGTCTGTCACTTAGTTTGGTTATGATAATTAATAAACACAGATCATCTCTCAAATTTATTGATTATTATTATGCATAAACATACAATTCGAAAAAGAAAACAACAACAATAGGATGCTTCAGTTTATTTATATGAGATAAAATCAACAAATATGTACAATTATTAAGTAAAAATGGACATTTTTTACGGTATTGATATGTCACCATCAACATTTTATTTAATATGTTATTCGTGTTTAGTAAAGATGCTGAGGAATTATTTTAAGTTACAAATTAGATTTTATGAAAAATACAAATGTACATGTACATGGTTTAGGAATAAAAAATATAATATATTGAAAGAATAACAATAATTTACTGACTTTTTCCAGTTAAAATTTGACTTATAATCGTCGGTCAATATGACAATTGAATTTATTTATTTTACAATTTTAATAAAAAGTAGTAAACGTTAAAACTCAGTATTAAAATAGCACATAAAACACACAAAAAAAACAATATTCATAAAATATGAAAAAAAAATTAAAATAGATATTACAATTATTGTATAATAAAACAATTATGCTCGACATGATCAACAATAAAATATAACCAGTGTCATATTTTTACTAAGTGCGAACAGATACCTTAAGAGGGGGTCTTCGCTAATAGCGATAACATAATACAGGACAATACACAAGTGTGGGGTTGATCATGCGTTTACACAAATGGATTATAAGTGATTGTATATATCCGTTGCTATTAAATATCACGATATTACATTTATGACCATAACAAATAACAATTATAATATTATACTATATATGTATTTTATTATTTCCAAAATGTTAAAGAACTATTGGTTTTGACCACAGACATTTGTGGTTTGGAGCTCAAAACGCCTTTAAAATCCAAATAAAATGCATATTTGTCAATCCCAGCACATGTACTGATCATATATATCAAAAAAACTTAATATAAGCCGTTTTGAAAAAAATTCATATTTCAACATCTATAATAATACACAAGATAAAAATGTTCGCCGGAAAAAATCCGCACCCCTACCGTCATAATCACCATGTATTTTATTCCATTTCCAATATTTTCACATAATCCTTTGGTCCATCGACACAGAAGATATAATTCTTCACGATGATGGTCAATTTTCAACTTCAACGTAATATAAACAACGCAACAGCCGAAATAAACATCAAAATTATCGCCGTTTTCTTCCAACTACAAAATCTTTCGATAAATTCAATGGACCAGACGGCTATGAACGAAGCTATCCGATTATGTGGTTCCCAAACTTAAAAGCGCTGCGCATTTTGCACACGGCAAAGCTGGGGCCACATAATCGGATAGCTTCGGTCATAGCCGACTGGCACGTTTGAATTTATCGAAAGATAATGTCATTGAAGGAAAACGGCGATAATATTGATGTTTATTTCGGCTGTTGCGTTGTTTATATTACCGTTGAAGTTAAAAATTGACCATCATCGTGAAGAATTATATCTTCTGTGTCGATGGACCAAAGGATTATGTGAAAATATTGGAAATGGAATAAAATACATGGTGATTATGACGGTAGGGGTGCGGATTTTTTCCGGCGAACATTTTTATCTTGTGTATTATTATAGATGTTGAAATATGAATTTTTTTCAAAACGGCTTATATTAAGTTTTTTAGATATATATGATCAGTACATGTGCTGGGATTGACAAATATGCATTTTATTTGGATTTTAAAGGCGTTTTGAGCTCCAAACCACAAATGTCTGTGGTTTTGACTACTATTTTGTATGTTCCAAAGAAAATATCGCATGAACTTTAAATTCTATCAAATCTGTAATATTAATAATATTCGTAATATCCAAAAATACCCCCTATATATTACAAATAAACTTCTACCATATGTGGAGTATATTTTGAATATCATTGACATGTATATTTTGGATATTATCGTTAATATTGATAAAATTTCAAGTTCCTGTGGGAAATAAAACAAGTAATATTCTAATCTCTAGCATGCCTATCAAAATTCATAATGAACAATTTCTTTCGTCCGCTCATTCATAAGTAATATACAATTTTGGTAAAAACCAATTAACCATTGAAAAGTTTATAAAAATATCTTGTCATCATATGTCTACTAGTTCATCTTCCCTTGCTGCATTTCTTGCTCGGACGCCCTTTGATGCTTTGCATCAATGCTTTTCTTGTGTCATGTAATTCAATAAATTTGCGATATCTGGACAAAAGCTATTTCAAAACAGGTAGCTAGATATAATTTTGTTGTACATGTACTCTTCTGTCTATATTTTTTTACAAAGAAGGTTAGATTGATGAAATAATGCCTCAAAGTTTATCAGTGCATTTACATTTCATAAAATTCGCCGCCAGTGCTGCCCTAATCATCACGTGACTTGCCAGAATTTAGGTTCGGATACCTTTGCATGACCCATGCTTGCTATTTTTAATTCAAAACATGGCTTTGCAATAATGAATAACGGTGTATTTATTCAAACACAGACGTTGTACCAAAACATGTTGGATTCATATTGTTTTGTGTGATGAATCATGAATTGTTTTATTTAAAATTGTACAGTACTAAATACAGTGTATGGTTCGTTACTAAAATAGATGCTAGAATTCCCAAAACTTAAAGTCCCGCGAGATTTCATTTAAAAGCAGAATCCATATTGGTAAACAATCTCCACATAGTTCCCTAATAAAACGTTAGGTACACGGTGTAATTGAAGTTTCATTTAAGAAAAAAAAAAACAAACATGAATTGATTAAAAGCTGATTTGTTTATCAAAAGGTATTTTTATTTGACCCAAATTTGATTAATAAGGGTGATTTTGACAGGTTTTTATGTACTGCACACGAACTATAAAATTCTGGTAGCCTTTGCAAATAGGGTTGACCAAACTTTTCTGTCTCAACGTCAAAATAAAAGCGACATCAAAAGTTATGGAAGCCAGAACAAACACAAACGAAGCCTCCTCTGTATAGCACAGAGTGTTAAAATGTTCAAATACCTCCTGATGATAATGTTATATCAAAACGAATGTCCAAATAGCTTCTTAATATCGTTCCATACCGCCCTTCGAAAGTTTATCATCCGTGAAAAATACAGAAAAGGGTTAAGCAATGAATTAAAAGTGCAAACTCTTGAAAATATTTCAGTAGTTTCTGCTGTTACATTTATATTATACTTTATATCGAGAGGGATAAAAATCAAAGATGGCAAAAATGTGATATTCAAAGCTAAAACTATGTATATAAATGTCTTTGTAGCATAATGAAATTCTTGCACCTGTCGTAAATGTAATTTTAAAGTAGCTTCGGACACCCCAGATGAAGATGATTGTTCTTTTTTCGCTTTGGCTATTTCAGAAATACTTAGGAAAGTTAAAACATTTATACATAACAAGAACAGAATACAGATCACAACTATTCCGGGCACGAATTGAGATTTATATTCATTTTGGCCGCTTCTGTTGATCTTATCTCAAAATTCTTCGTTATTGAACCCAAATTGAATTACGACCATACAGGCGGACGCCAAAAGCGTAACGACGCTTAGTAGAAAGTTGAGTGAAATCATGCAAACTGTCTTTCGTTTACTCCACGTGATTTTCTGTTTTGCAATTTTTCTGATGCCAATATATCTCTGAACACTTATTGAACAACAATTCCCCAATGATAATGTTGTTGATATAGGGAATATAACGATACCCGTAATGCAAAAGGAATAATATACAGACGAGTGCATGTACGAAAGTAATGAGGCAACGTAAAATATAGACGTGCCAATTCCAGATAAAATGTCAGTAAGGCACAAAAAGAGAAGTTGTTGCCAGAACCCGTCACTAGATACCAGTCTTTTATATCTGATCAAGCATAAAAGAGAGAAACTGTTTATGATTATGATAACAGTACCCAATCTGAAGGAAATAACGCCAAATGCTTTTTCAAATTGCAGGCTTTGCATCTGACTCTATTTGTCGTTATGAATGAAGTGTTTGCTTCTGTCATTTCCGATATATCCATTGCAACCGAGCCGAATAAGCTTATATCTGAAATAAATAAAACATACCATAATTATTGCAATACATAAATATAATTGTTGCATTAGTAAGTTATAGAACTCAAGGCGCTGGAAATCAACGTATTATAAGAAACAGTTTAACAAGACCAATAACCATGATTTTCAAAACTGTTAAGCATGTTGCTTTCTCCTAACAAATAGTAGGGGTTGGTAATATAGAATGCAATATAAAGTATAAATTCTTATTTAGCTCGTGATTCGTTGTTTGTGTAAACTGTTCTATGCGTCAGAGCGTCTGCTGTCGAATGCTACCAAAATCAGGTGTGTAGTCAACCGATTAGGATTTTTATTCACATGAAACATATTTAACACAGTTACTTCATGGTAAACGCTCAGATAAAAGAGCTGAAATACGGGATTACATAAAGAAAATCTGCTATAATAAACGTTTAATACAAATGTATAATGATATCAGTAATGAAATAAACATGTATTCGACAACTGTTTGGAGGTAGATGCATACTTTCAAAAATAGAAGTTTTGTCCAAACACCTGTTTCTAGAGGCCATTCTTTCATATCCAAGTATTAAAGAGTAGTCGATGACAGAAAAAAATTAATATAGTTTGTCATTTGCTTTGAAAAAATCCTGTCTTTTCTGCATGACAATGCTCCTGCACACAAAGGAGCTACTTTTATTTACTTTCCTCCAACAGTGTTCTCTAGATTTTGCACCATATAACCTTTTCATCTTTCCTATAATATAGCAGTAGACACGGCCTTGGGTCGGCCATTAATTGAACGGTATATCTATGGAGAATTATTTTGAAATGTTTGAACATTGGATTAACCGTCTAAAACTTTGTATCAATGTAGGTCTGTAGGAGGAGAATATTTCAAGGGATTGCAATAGAAAATTGTAAAATATTAGCTCTTTTGTTACATTTATTGACCAAAGTGCACTACATATTGACCCACCCTCGTACTACACTAGTGGAATAATAATGCAAAAGGAAGCTAATGATCACTTTATTAACGTATTGATAAATCCTGTCAGAAAAAAATAAGCAAACATTACAGATTGTCCCTTAATTGTGGGCGGCGCTACTGCTGCAATCTTAGGAACCGGGGAACTCAGGATCAGCTGTCTGAAAAAGACTTCAAAAACCTGTGATTAACTAGACACTTGTGTAAGTTTTGTTTTTGGTTCATTAAATGTTTGTGGTAAAGACTTTCCGGCCTGTTGACAAATGTTTATGACAGTGCCATTTTCCCAATGATTTGATGCGGATATTTTCGAATAAATAAACATTGCAACTACAAAAAGTTGAATCTTTATTATAACAGAATCAAGCGTAGAAAGATTTATGTTTGTATCAAGTACTTTAATGTTTTACGAAGGTTTAACGTGCCTCGCATTTAGCAATACCATAGTCATTTACGTAGGACCGAAACAGTACTGGACTAGCAGAAAAAACATCGAAATTTACAAAGAACAACGGTAAATTCTTAATCATCCACTCCTTACTGACGTTCTACTACCTTTGTAGCATAAAATGACGGTGCGAAACCTATATATGTGTGTGTGTTGGTGTGTGTGTGTGTTGGTGTGTGTGTGTGTGTGTGCAAAACTATATCCTTTACATTGTCCAGCAAAAGTGAAAGCTACTTACAAAAGGCTGTCATGTACATGACATGTACATTTTGCCTTGTTTACATATGATATTATCAACTTAATGGCTGTCAACATTGATTTACACGAACCATTAGTAAATTGTACATATATTGTTACTTTATTAAAATTCTTACTGACATAAAACACGGAAGGGGCAACTAATATTTTCCTTCATGCTATTTTCAATATTGCTTTTTCAATAGCAGATAACACAAAACTGCCGTAAGCAATACATTTTTTAGTTGACACCGATAGTAATTGTTATCGTCAAGGTCGTAGTTTTATTTTTACGAATATACAATTACTGTTATTCTGATACAAATTATTATAGTTATTTAGCGTATGGTTTGTCGACCATTTATTGTAGTCATTTGGACAAAAATATGAAATATCCCATTCACGGACATAATTAACAGTCTGTCAGGAGCTCAGTTTTTCGATATCATAATTTTATGTTATAACGGATTTTACACACAAATACACAGGCAGAGTGACACTGATTTATTAAAATAATAATGTTGGTAATGAAAATAAACTTCAAAATTATATGTTTGCAAAACCAAATAACTATCGGATGGTATCGCGTGGTAAAAATTATCTAAACACCTTCATTTAAAAAAAATGATGTCACATTTTCATAAATATTTGTTATTCGTAATAGTCATTTACGAGATCATTTAAATTTCGATGCGTTGAAAGTATTTTTTATTCATTTATGTAAATGAATAAACATGTTGAATATTTACTTATATTATATAACATTATACAAACTTACAAAAATAATATATTATATTATTATAATATTAAAATCAATTATACAAACTTACTAAAAACTTCATTTTTATTTAGATGGCCTTATATAAAAGGTTGTTTGCTATATAACCATCGCCTAGCGACTCAGGCTATATTTCCAAACAACCATTTATATAGGGCCATATTACCTATCTAAATTTTTTATAACTAATAATCTAATCTAGCACGCATTGTTATAACCTTTTCATTTGCATTTTTATCTGCTGTATATATTGATGCTTCTTTACCGATGAATTATTGGCATAATTAATAAGTATTGATAATGTGACATAATTAATAATGGAATTCACTGCGGAACATATATGGTTCTCAAGAATGTACGGAATTCCAAACGATATACGGATAAAAATAAGGGTTACAGGTCCGTATCCATCGGGGTGGAGCTTAAAGGACTGAAACCCCCAATACACCTTGGCCTAAATAAAATAAATTCTATCAAAGACGGCGTATTGGCAAAAACTGGCTTAAGATAAATGTAAGTCACTTACTCCTTGTATATTTGAGCCTGGACCCCTGCTGAGTTTCCTGTCAGTACAAACACTATATATCTTTAGGCATTTTTGCAACATAATGTTTTTGACTCAGGTCATGCAGACGCTTTCATAGAAAACTCTTGGTCAGTGAAGAGGCATATTAAGCGTCTACATGATACTGAGTAAATCAGCTTAAGAAATCTTAATTTAAAAGTAGATCGAAATATATGTGCAAGTAAATTAGTAATAGCCCCCTCGAATGTGGTGATGTTTTATTTATGTATTTGTATTTTCTGCCTTGTCATCCCATGTATGCTTTTTATTGTTTAGCGACAATGAGCAACGACGAATAAAATAATATTTGTTATTTCATTTTCAAAATTATTCAGCGATACTCGCAGTAAATTTTAATTCAATCGTGATATCGTGGCTGATATTAGATAAAGAATATAGAATAATTCTTTTATTTTTTAAAGGGAAAGGCAATGTTAGAAAAAAACTTGATATCAGAAACAGAATACTATAAATAGTAAATCTGCGAATTTTCTGCCTTCAAATAATAATATTAAACGAATGATAACAAAATTCAAATCGCTAAATCACCGTTTTCTACAAATCAGTAGGCGCGGCCATGGCCGAATAAAAACAGGTGCACGTGACGTCATTTCCCCACATCTTTAGATTTATGATAAATTTAATAGACTCGTAGCGAAATATAAAGATATTATAAAGAATTGACCAAACAAATTAATTTTAACAAGATGCTTAGAGAAGATTTTTTTATGTTCAAAATGCGAATAATATCCAAAAAATAAAAAATAAAGAAACAAATAAAAAAAATCAACGGTCTACAAGTCGCACCACTTCAGACCAGCGAAGCCTGTTACTCCAAACAATGCTACTTTATTGAAGTCTCATCTTAATTTAATTTAACAATATTTCACAGATTTAATAAGTACACATGTTTTTTTTAACAAAGTTTCACCATTATGCAATGAAATAAACAAACACACCAACGCATAATATTATTTTGGCTGTTAATTATTGAAAGGCGATAATTATCACTTTTATAGAAACCTACTAAAATTTGTTTCGGATAGTAATTATTTTTTTGCATTTTGATTCTGACTTTCAAATAAAAAGGTGTGAACATAGATTATACTTGATGTACACATTTTCATTTGTGGCGATTTTAACAGCCGATACGGAGTCTTAGAAGACTTCATTTGTGGTGTAGATTTTATATGTGAACGAAATGGTGTACGGACATAATCCCCTTCGGACAAAATCCCCTTCATGTATTTTTGTATATCTGGACATAATCCCCTCCATGGGTGGACATAATCCCCTTCATGTGTGAAATTCTGAAGTGGACAAAATCCCCTTCATAAAATTGCTACCTAGGACAAAATCCCCCTCAGAGGAATTTTTGGTTTATATGTGGGTATGAGAGCGACATACTGCATAATACTGAGTGTGTGGTAAATATCTTAATGTATAAAAGAGTAGAAAATATTTCAGCAGAAAAGCACATTCAATTAGCACATTTTAATCACATTAGAATTGCTTTATTAAAGCATTCATAACAATCAATCAAGTAGTGCAGTGATCTTGCTTTTATTATAGTCTTAATATTTATTTCATGACTGTGATATTATATATATATGTAATATTACTCTTCTCGTACTTAGATGTTTTATGCATTTGTTAATATGTTTATATGTATGTATACACGCCATTATTGTTAATGGCAATAGACATTATGTTTGTGTCTTAATAAAATATTGATAAAATCTTGATACATAATGATAAATAAAAAAACAAAAGTTCATTATTCATCAATTTTTAGGGATAATAATAATACATTATTCATCAATTTTTATGGAGCATAATAATACATTAGAAACCTATGATACAAGGGGATTTTGTCCGGGTAGTGAATGGGATTTTGTCCTGCCTTGCAAAAGATTGAAGGGGATTATGTCCACCCATGAAGGGGATTTTGTCCGGGTAGGCGAAGGGGATTTTGTCCGAAGGGGATTATGTCTGACATTCGAACGAAATGTTATTGATTTTACTGTGAATTCTTATGGGGAATTACTTATTGATTTTCTTATTAATACAAATATGTATATGCTTAATGGTAGACATTTTAATAAAAATGACTTCACGTCAGTATCTAGTAAAGGCTGTGCCGTCGTAGATTATTGTTTGGTACCTTATGAGTGTTTGAACAATTTCAAAGACTTTTCTGTTAAGCGGACAATGAGTGTTATTCCAGATCATTCTATTCTTTCGTGGACTATTGTTTGTAATTTTCCAATTTGTAATCGAGAAAATGATTGTTTTAACAGTCCCTTTATAAAGTTTGATGTTTCGAATGTGCCAAATACATTTTTAAATGATCCCGACACTGTTTCCAATGTTAATATTGTTATCAACAAGTTAGAACATGGGATGAGGTCACAACAAGATATCGATTCTATATATAGTGAGTGTGTACTATTATTAAAGAAAATATGCACAATACATTACCTTTTAAGAAATAGATTTTTCGCACAAAAGTAATAAAAAGCGTCGGCTAGGTAAAGCTTAGTGGTCAGACAGACTTACTGTTTTATGGACAAAATGTCTACAGATGAAAAAAATTGGCTGAAATGTACACATAGATCTGAAAAGATACGTTTAAAGTCTATTTATGTTACTAGTCGTAAGAACTTTGATAGAGAAGTTCAAAAAGCTAAGCGATCTTATTGGTATTCACTGCAGAATGACCTTGTGAATGATTGTAAGGTAGACAGTACTTCATTTTGGAAATCTATTGGTAAAATCGGTGTAGGTTATTCATTTTTTTAGTTCATTGTTCCAAAATGTGAATTTATTAAATATCCCATTTATCGTTCACAATATTGATAGTGTACATGAAGACAATCTTATATTTAATGATAACATCTTTATACTTGAAGTTAAAAAAGCTATTGAAAGTGCGAATCTCGGTAAAGATCCGATAATATTCATGTAGAAGTTTTAAAAACTGACACATCAGTGTATTTTCTTCATGTTTTGTTTAATGTGTGTTTTAATACAGGGGTTATTCCTACCTCATGGGGTAAAACTATTATAAACCCTATCCCGAAATCGTCCACAGCTGACCTGAGAGACCCACTTTTATATAGAGGTGTTGCCTTATCATCAGCCATGTACAAACTTTACTGTTCTATTCTTAACAGTCGTCTTACTTCATGGGCTGAAGATAACAATAAATTACATGACGAACAAAATGGCTTTAGACGAAAACGTAGTACACTAGATCACATTTCATCTCTTTCTAGTATTGTTGAAACGAGAATCAAACATAAATTGTCAACATTTACAGCCTTTATAGATTTCAAAAAAGCTTACGATTTTATCAATAGAGACGTGCTCTGGATGCGTCTTCAAGAGTCGGGCATTTCTGGTAAAATGCACCGAGCTATAAGCTCTCTATACTCATTTGTTTCGTCATCAGTACGAGTAAACTCACTGAACACTGACTGGTTCGAGGTTCGAACCGGTCTCCGTCAGGGTTGTATTCTTTCGCCTCTACTTTTTAACTTATACATCAATGATTTGATCACATATTTGAAATCATTCAATGTAGAAATTGATATTGAAGGTGAAAAAAATTGTATTTATTATATGCTGATGACATTGTGTTGCTTGCTGAAAACTCAAATGATTTACAGTGTCTGTTAAATGCTCTTAATGACTGGTGCTCTGTAAATGATATGACTATTAATTGTGAAAAAAGCAAAGTTGTACATTTTAAACATGTCGCAATTACTAGATGTAATACAATTTTTACTTGTGGCAAAGATATATTTGAAATTGTGGATAGATATAAATATTTAGGTCTAATTTTAACTGAACACTTGGACTTTAATATAACTGCTAAACATGTAGCTCAAAATGCAGGAAGAGCCCTAGGTCTTGTTATAGCGAAATGTAAAAGTATAGGAGGCGTTCCATACGCTGTCTACACCAAACTTTATGATTCTATTGTGTGGCCCGTGATACGTGATAAACTACGATGCAGCGATTTGGGGTGACCGGTCTTTCTCATGTGTTAATGCCGCCCATAATAAAGCATTAAGATTCTTTTTGGGTGTTGGTAAATATACACCTAACGCGGCACTTGCAGGTGAGATGGCCTGGCAACCACCCGTCGTTCGCCAATGGAAATCTATATTTACGTTTTGAGCTCGTTTATGTAATACAAACTCGTCCAGGCTGAATAAGAGAATTGCTCATGGTAAAGCAAACAATAATTGTTAAACTTGGTATTTTCGTGTTAAGTCGAAATTGTTTGAATGTAGACTCGGCCGTTTTTATGACATTTCTAACTATGTATCAAAACATGCTATTGTTGATAGTTCTATAACCTTTTTGATGGATAAATATGTATGTGACTGGAAACAGCTTATCAATAGATCTGTAGGTAGTTCGGGTAGAGGAAGAAATAAACTAAGAACAAATTGTACTTTTAAGAAAGATTATAATGTTGAGAATTATTGCACCATGATTATGCAACCTTTACACAGATCTGCCTACTGTAAATTTCGCTGTGGGATTGAAACTTGAATTAAACTAGAAACTGGAAGATATGAAAACTTAAGTGAACAAAACCGTATTTGTCCATTTTGTGTTAATAATGTTGAATCAGAATCTCATGTTATCTTACAGTGCTCACTATATGATTATTACAGACGAAACTTATTTCATAAGGCGGCAGCCGTCGATCCAGAATTTTATAACAAATCAGATAATGATAAAGTTGTGTTTCTTTTTACAAATACCTCCTTAATTAGAATATGTGCCAAAACCTGTTTCGATATTCTTAATAGACGTAAATCTTATCTTTGTAAATGATATTTTAGTTGATTATTGTCAGTTCACTTTTTATTACAATTTTTATTTATTTATTTTTTTAATGACATAAGTGCTCCTCATTTAACTACATATATAGGCTCACTATTTAATTCTTAAATATTCTAACATAGAGCATGGTTTTATCATGTAAATAGTCCATTATTATAAAATGCTATACTGTGCTCCTCATAGTTCACGGTACTTAACACTTTAAAAGAGTAAAGAACACAAACAATAAACTTACATAACAAAAACTGTTATAAACTGTATCATTTAGTCATTTTTCTGTTACATGACACAAGGAAACAACAATATATTCAATCAAAATTAGTTTTAATTTGTCAGATGTAAAACGTGTGTCGGCCATTTGGAAAACAGTATGTCATCATTTACCTCGCGGTAATGGTGTTTTATTTCAGTTTTTCTTGTTTCAGTTAAAATTTCTTAAAGTTATTTTGCATGATTTTAAATATTAAAAGTATCTTCACATTGTAACTCAAAATTTATTTTTTCAACAAACAAGAACATTTAGAAAATGATGATTGTTTCAGACATATGCACGCATTTAATGGACTATTGTTGTTTTTTGAAGAAATTCGTAAAATGTTGTTCAGTTTTACGTAAAAATCTCTAGATTTAAATTATTTTGCACAAAAACTTTGTTGTTAAGTAGGTTGAATAAAAAATGTCAATTCTGACCAATTATAACAATGGTCACATGAAAATATGCCATTACCGTGAGATAAGTGATGACGCGGAATTAGTGATGTTGAGTATATATATATTTATGTGCTTTATACATTTTTAGCCTCCTGTAATTCTGTATAGAATGGTTATATACATGTTCTTTTGATATATTTAATGTTGTTTTATATTGTATCATGTATATAGATGAGACTTTAATAAATAAATGAATAAATATAACATTTCAAAAATATAAGCAACTTTTTTGAAAAGTAAATTCTAAATCAGAGGTCAAAGTATGTTGCTGCGTGGTATTTATTTACATCATTATCGTAGCCTAATATTAATTGCAGGCAAAACATTTTTATTGGCTGCTCAAAAATCTAATTTGCATAATTTATTCACACAATTGCTGGTGTCTAATACTGTACTATCCATTTTAATTGTTCCTAATTTGCAATCACACTGTATGTTAACGATTTTTATTGCTCCGTGTATGCCTCTTTGGAGAGAGCATACACCGACAGACCTTTTGATCATGAAAAAAAATCATGCACACTGTTTCCCTGATTGGTTAACCAACCTGTCAAATATTCTGAGGACGAAATAGACATATTTTTTTACACTTCATCAGGAACTTGAGTGACCTTAGGGGAAATCAAGCTGCACACATTATACAGCATTTTTCAAAATTGCGCATTGTTTCAGTTACCAATAATTATTTGAAATATTACGTAGATTTGTTTTTGTTTTATTGGATTAAATTCACGGTAATAGAAATGCGTATCTGTGTGGGAGAAAAAAAGCTATGGTGAAATGGATAAACTCGAGAATATTACAGGGGAATCTATTGGTACCAGTTTTGACTGGATGACTAAATAACCCAACGGACATTTTTTGTTTCTGGCTGCCAATTTCCTGCGCCATTCTCATTTTTAAGCGCCAATGGCGCAAAATCACGTCCTCATCAGACCTCTGCATATTGGATTTTACTGAAAAAAAGATACATGTACATGATTGGCAATGTACCCGATTCACACACACAAAGGACAGCTTGTCTAGATAACATTAAGTACAAAATAAAAGGATTTATCGACAATTTGAAGGAGTTTCTCATCCAAATTAAATTGACCAAATAAATTAAATGGTTTATCTCTGAAAATTAAGCAAGATTTCAAGATTCAGAATTTTTATTGGCCAAAACATTTTACAATGTCCATCGCCATGTTCGGCGGTTCAATAAACACATGATAATGAGAAAAGTATGTACATAACGAGAATGAGATAATTATAAATTAATTAGTAAATAGATTTAATAAACCAATCTTTTTAAATCTCTTACCAAATATACAAAGCTTTTATCCTTCCAATTTCTATTCAAAGCACAAAAAAGAAACCCACTTGATAAGTGCATGGAACATAAATATGAGACATATAAATACATAATATACAATCATTGTGAGAACTGGTAAAGGGTATATTGGAAAATGATGTTTAGTAATATTTTAATCGCTTTTGAACCTTATGTTCCTTACAAAGACATGCTATACAATAAATAGCATACCAGAAGGAGCTAAGTAGCAACGTAACACGTACAGGTACCTCTTTTCCGAAACAAAATAAAAAGAGTACCATTACATGATAATCAAGTACATGTATATATTTAGATAGCTACAACAGTAATTGACGTCTGGTTATCACTTGTCAGACAATTTGCTAGCATGACCATTTTATCAGCTTCGTTTACTGTTACCCAGCACCAGTTCAGTTATCATTAACAAACTATATACATACGCATAACTCATGACAATAGTTTTGATAAAGTGTATAAAGCTATATATCCGCTACAACAATTAATGTTATATCTGAAAAAAAGGAGAATACTTCCAGAAAGTTTGTATGAAAGAAATAGTCTTATAAATGATACATGTTTAAGTCATTGCTTAAATCATGTGGTCAGGGATCATCAGCAAGCTTGATCATCGAACAATTAATTAATGTCGCGGCGTATTTAATTAAGAAATTAAAGCGATTCAGTTCAATACGATGTTTTTTTTATAAACTTGATTGATTAAAACCAGACACATGTACGTATATTGTTAATATACGTACCTGATTAAAACACATAAAGAAAAACTTGAATTGAAGATGATGATGATAATTATTAAGATAACGGACATGTATTTTACAACCATCCATTATCGGAGAAAACATTCAGTTTGACAAAGTGCGAAACATGAAATAATTTCAATATCGATATCTACATAATTATACTACTTATTTATACTATTGTTATCGCATTTTTGTAAAATCATTTTAAAACATGCATGTATGTGGTTATAATGTACGTAATAAGATTAAAAAGTTCTTCATCAAGATATATTTCTGTTGTACCAGCGTGTACACCTATACTGTAATTGGGTATAACATGTCATAATCTCGGTCTCGTCTGTCCTGCGAGAGTGAAAAAACGAAAAAAATGGCGGCGCCCATGAACTTATTTCTCAAGTAAAAAAAAGTGTCTTTAAACACGAATTTCTCAGTTATACGGTTGATTTCAACAGAAAAACTGTCATTGTACCCTTTTTTAAATGATGAATATTTATATAAGACAGAGATCACTCTTTCCGTTCCTATTCCTTTAACCTGGAAAATAAACATTTAAAGGTTAGATTATTAAATAAGACACTGTACAGACAAAAAAAACAAAACAGACCGAACTAATAAACATGTTAAAGTAAGTATAATGAACGCACTCTTAAATTCAAGTTAAAGAGCCCCATGTGCTATTCGGTCCTTATCCGGTGCGGCACATCATAAGGTTGTTACGCAATAAAAACAATAAATCTTTTGAATAATGCACAGGTGCTCGTCCAGTCTTGGTGCCCATATTTAAAAATGAAGTTAAAAAAAAAAAATTAAAAAAAAATTTTTTTTGAAAAAAAAAAAAAATAAATAAAAAAATGATATAATGGTATATAGGAAAAAAAAAATATTTTTCAATTTTTTTTTCGTACACTCAACCCAAAATAGTTATTTTGATGTTTTTTTTTTCAATTTTTTTTTTCATTTTTTTTTTAAATTTCATTTTTTTTATATGGGCACCAAGACTGGACGAGCACCTGTGGAATTATGCAGTCAATACAGCTAATCTTGATAATGAAAACATGAGCATAATGTTTCTTTAGCTACACGGAGAGCAGTCGCCATATCACGTAATATTAGATAGTAAAAATCAGACAATAATTTTCAAAATTTCGATGTATTGTACCTCGAATCTCATTCATTTATTCTTTGCTAATTTATAATATGCAGGACTTTATCGGTACAATAAAATCCATATCGCACAAAAAGGCATATATTCAGAATATTTCACCGCCATTGGTAACGTATTTTTGGCATGCGTTTCAACTTTAATTATTTCAACTTTAATTATTTCTTAATTTACGTAATATTTATTACTGCGTATTGTTTTATGCATATCTAATCAAAATAAAGACACATAAAGTGGGGGGCATATAGCGTTGCACTTGTCCGTCCGTCCGTCCGTACAAACCAGAGCTACATGATTGGGTTTGGTATATTGTTCTCATAACAATAGATGTCTTTGATATCATTCATACCGTTTCTCTTGTGGCGTTATTGTTTGCATTGTGGGGTTAAAAAAGAACAAAAGAAATAACAAAAGAAAACCCCATAATGTAGCTCTGGTAAGAATGTATGCCCGTCCGTACGTCTGTCCGTACGTCCCGAAATCTTGTGAACGCAACTCTTAAACCGGATGGCAGATTTTGCTTAAACATCCAGGGATGAACAACCTTAATGTGTAGATGGAAGTAAAGGAAGGAATTTTTGCTGCGACCAAATTTAACAGAATAATGGCCATTTTTTATTTTTTCATTATATATATGTAGACATTTTGTGAACATAACTCCTCTTTAACCTGATGGCAGATTATGCTTGAACTTCCAGGGATGAACAACCTTAATATGTAAATGGTAGTAAAGGAATGAATTTTGCTGCGACCAAATTTAACAGCATTATGGCCCTTTGTTGATTTTTTCACTATATACCATATAGAAATTTTGTGAACGCAACTCCTCTTAAACCGGATGACAGATTTTGCGTAAACTTGTAGGGATGAGCAACCATAAGGTGTAGATGGTAGTAAAGGAAAAAAATTTTGCTGCGACCAAATGCAACAGAAGTATAGCCCTTTGTTAATTTTTTCACTATATACCATATATATGTTCTTGGTGGGGGCATCCGTGTCCTTTGGACACAGTTCTAGTCTTAGCCCTATTCGAGTGAAAAGAGTTTAAACGCTTTTTATTTTGGGTCATTTTTTACAATTTGAAAAAAATATTCTGGAAAAACGAAGTTCGCAAATGATCTGAAATTTTGCACAAAGATTAGTGGTCTAAACCTACATCAAATGGTACATTTATCTGGAAAAAATATTTTCAGTCTCATCATATGAAAAAAACCTCAGTGGAGTCCCTTTAAAATACCATAAACTCAAATGTTAGTAACAAAGAAAGGGAATATCTAGGGTTAGCTAATGATGCCAGAGGGTGTAACTACGAGTATTAAATATGGGAATGAGACAAAGTTTCTTTTAGTAGATAATGATTACGATAAAGGAAATAAATTTAATATGAACGTTAAAAGCTTGTATTTAAATGTTAAGAAAAATATATACTATTTAACTCTTTTAGGTAAAAAATAAATATGATTAAGAATTATGAAGGGAATATTTTCAAAATTTAAGGTTAAGTTATGTTTAAACAAAATGTATATTTTTGTATTTATTTTTATTTTATTTTTATGCCCCCGGGCATATAGTAATTGAACCGTCGTCCGTCCATCTGTCCGTCTTTCCGTTCGCGGTTAACCTAGAACGGCAACTTGGATTTTTTAAAGTTCTACCTGTACCAATGGCTTCTAAGTTTACACACTTACTAATCAATACAAAGTACATGATCTGGGCAAGTAATATAACCCTGGCTTTCATATTTACTAAGTTATTGCCATTTTCAGCACTTAGAAAATGAATAATGGTTAACCTAAAACGGCAAGTTGGAAATATCGTAAGTTCTATCTATACTAATGGCTTTATAATTTTCACACTTACTTATCAATGCAACGTACATGATATTGCCAAGTAATATAACTGTGTCATCCATATTTCCCAGTTATTTCCCTTTTTTCACTTTGAAAATAGGACCTTGTCTGGTTAACCTATTTCGGCAAGTTCGATTTATCGTAAATTTTTCTTAATTGCTTATGTTCTTTAATGATATCTTTCATATTTAGTAGGTGGTTACCTTTGATGGTCCTCTAATTTTTTGTGGAGTAAGCGGTCTCTATGGTCAAGGTCAAGGTCACTGGTTTAAAAAATAAATATAAACATTTTTGCTCATACAGCCTTTATTTTTTAGTTGATGTCTTAGTTTAAAACACACATGCCAAGGGAGGTCCTCTTTCTTTGGGTGTAGTAAGGGGTCATTTGGGTCAAGGTAAATGTTACCAATGTCAAGGTCACCAATGTTAAAAATAGATTTTTACATTTTTACAGGTGTATTGACCTTATTCTATAGACAGATGTTATTTATAATTGATAGAAACATAAACTTTGATGGAGTTAGTGGTCAGTTGGGTCAAGGTCACTTGCTAAAATAGATTTTTACACTTTTGCCCATACATATTTTATTTATTGAGAGATGTTTGGTAGGAAGATAATTTGCATGGTATTCTTCCTTTGGATGGAGTAAAGGGTCAGTTGGGTCAAGGTCACCAGTGCTTAAAATAGATTTTTACACTTTTGCCCATATAGCCTTTATTTATTGACAGATGTATTTCATTTTTGGTAGGAAGATAACTTACATGGTATTCTTCTTTTGAATATAGTTAGGGGTCAGTTTGGTCAAGGTAACTAGTGCTTAAAATAGATTTTACACTTTTGCCCATACAGCCTTTATTTAATGACAGATGTATTTCATATTTGGTAGGAAGATAACTTGCATGAAGTTGAATATTTTTTGGCAACTTAAATTTTTCACAAATACAAAATGCCATGACTTTTTCAAGCTATATAAATTATGTTTACAATATTTTTTTGGCAATTTTTCTGTCCATAACTGAGTGAATAGGTAAACATTTTTTGAAATATTGCTACTGACAAGAATCTTAGCCTGGGGCATTTGTGTTTAACAAACAGGTTCATGTTTTTTATTTTTTGTCTGGTTTAGATTAAATACATGTATATGGTGAATATACCTAAATACTGATTGGGGTGTACCTTGACAACACTCTGCTTATAATGACATAAAATGTTACTGCAGCCATTATCGTCAATAAGTAGGTCAAGATAAATAATAACCATTACTAAAATAATCAAAAGGATTATTGAAGTTGAAGAAAAAAAAAATGATTTAATCATGATCTGGTAGAAAAAAATCCAGTACCAGCAAAAATTACCTGTGGGAAAAGTTTTAAATAGAAAGATTCTCTAAAAGAGTAATTTTGTCATGAAGGGCTTTTAGTAATTATCAATATGAGAACATAACTATGTATGAAGGTAAAAAAAATGTGATATTATCATTTAATACATGTACATAAGAAAAGCAAATGATCCTTGTAATATTATTACATGTCATATCTTAAAACCATCCATAACTGATGTAACCAACTAGTCCCAATAAATGTTGGTATAGACAAGTTTCACTGTATGGTTGTTTTAAGTCAGATTTTGTTAATTGTTATTAAGATTTTATGGAATTTTGCTTGAATTTTAATACAGATAATGATTTAATGCACATTTTTTCAACACTTAAAATCATTATATATTACTCCAATATCTTGATCAAATATGCCTTATTAGCTTCTAGTATTTCAGTTCTAAAATGTGAAAAACAATCAACATTCTTGCAAGTATATGCTTGAGTCCAGGTATAAATTAACAGATGGTTTAGTGGAAATGATCATACATTTTGTCTTTGGTTTCTTGTCCCTGTATTTGTTATTTTCCATCAGTGAAGTCTGAATCTAAACTACTTTCATGTGAATCTAGTTGACCAACCTGTACTGGTAAATTGTTGACAGCTTGTTCATGTGTGCAGATTGGGTAAAAGTTGTCGTCTAACTTATCATTGTTGTCTACTATGTCAGTATCAGTTGGTTTGACAGTGCCAGGTGGTAGCAAGTGATCATTATTCTGTGCAGTACTTGACAGGCTGACAGTTTCCTTACAGGTTGTTTCTGGGTGGTTGTTCTCTTGTTGGTTGTTTTCTTGTCCTGACTTTTGCAATGTCTTTGGATTACTTGATATTTCTGCTCTTGTCTGTGTGTTATTTTCTGATATTTCTGTGCAGTTTGTTCCGTCTATGTTTAATGGGTGTGTAGTTATACGTGATACAAGCTGATTACAGAATGATTCTGTACAGATTGAGTCTCCTTCATTACATGTGTCTTCAGTATTACTTGTTAGTGCTGCCCTTTTTGCTTTGGCTCTCTCTATATTTGTCAGCTGAGTTTGACTTTTTGATGATGTTCTTTCTATATTCTGTTTTAAATGCAACATTTCCAACACTGTCTTCCTGAATGTGTTAGAAGTTAAAATGTACAGAAAGAAATTGATGCTGTAATTGATCTGTTCTAAACGTTGTGAAGTCTCCCTGAACACAAAGATAGAATATGTTCTCTCCATCTCTTTCTTTTTAATATGTAGCCAGAATTTTACCTGCTGGAAAACAGTAATTGGTGTCACACATATGATAAAAGCTGCCACAACTGAAATGAGAACAGTTGTTGTCCGAAGTAGCTCTTGCAATTGCTGAATTTCACGTTCTTTTCCTGTCTCGGTTTGCACATTATTGGTGAGAGTTTTCTTATACTGATATCGTTTGTACAGTTGTAGGATAATGATAGGTGTTAGAACTGACATGAGACAAATTGGTCCTACGGAATACAGCAACATCTCGACCAACATCAATGCTTGAAACATTTGCTTCTCATTTGATACCATAGCGTCCTTTTTACAAATCATGTTTTCAGTGGCTGTTGAGAAACTCAGTATTATAGCAAAACCAGTCATAGTAAGATAGACAACAATGATGTAAACTTTTATCCTCATTTCAGTAATGATGATTTTAACTTTGAGGGGAAACTTAACAGCTACAAACCTTTCAATGCAGAGAAATACGATAAACCATGATGAGGTCATTTTTGAAGTACGATAGAATATATAGAATATCTTGCATCCTATATCGGAAAATGCCCTAACATCAAGTTTAAAGAGATCTTGAAGAAAATCTTGGTTGAATGTATGACTGCAAATCATGGCTGTGTCAGATACTGCCAATGCTATCAATATATGTCTGGATGCTATGTTTTTCCATTTCTTATAGATAAGTACAGCTATTGTGAGACTGTTGCCAACCAATCCAACAACTAGAAATATACAATGAAGAATGATCTCTATGTTGTACATTGCTTTTTTCTCACCTTCCCAATCTATAGATGACATTGGAGAATTCTTTGTTGGTTTCACATCATCCATGGTGGTAGTGACATTTTGCAAGGTTGTCTCACTTTCATTAGACCAAGTCTGGTTCAGCAACGTTGCATTCATTATGTTTTTCTATAAAAATAAAAAAAGTTTCATGGTTAAAATTTTTTGTAGGATTATAAATTTTATTGCCTTTTTCATTGAAACACAAAAACTTTTATTAATTAAAAAGACAGAAAGATAAAAAATTGAAAACAGTTGGAGCCAGCATAATATTTTTGGCATAAAACAAATAACTGTTTTTGTTTGTTTTTTTATCAAAAGATAATTGCGAAGAACAAAGAATTTTTTAATTTATATAATCAGAAATTTTATACAAAAAGTTTAATTTTATTTGATTATTGATGTTTTATCATTTAAAAAAAATAAATTGATTCTTTTGTATCTACCTGATAGTAAAAGTTGGGATACTATTTACAAAAGTAAGTCCTTTATTGGCGACGCCGTTGAGCGGCGTCGTCTCTCATGGAATGCTTTTTATTTTGGAAAGGATCTGTTATTATTAGCAGTTTATGTCATGCTGTGTTTATTAGTTTTATTTTGATTCATAAAAATCAAGTAAACAAATATGTTGTTATATTTGTATTTAATAACTTTATGTAAAATGCATGTGCATTGTGATATTATTTTCACGAAATTGCACTCTCAGTTTAACAGCTTGTCCCTTAGTTTTATTGGCAATACTAAAACCCGGATTCCGAATATCGTTGTGATCTACATTGATAACGTATTCTTTTTCATTCCTTTATATATTTTCAAATTTTCCTACGTTCACATGCAAATGACTATTAGGATAGGTAATGGAACTGTTGTAAACGATTATCCTATTGATTGTATTCATATTACGTTAATCTATTGCACAGAATGATTGTTTTTACAAAGTGCACCAGTATCCAAATGTTGAAATCTTTCCGATTTTCTGCAATTACTGCTGTCACATGGCCATCTAACTTTTTATGAATATTTTACCATTACTCTGCATGGCTTAATAAAACTGAGTCTTCAACATTTCATAATTTTGCTGTTTCGGGTGTTCTTTTGGGGTATCAGGTTTTCTTTATTTTAAGGGGAAGTAACTCATGTTTACTAAATTATTTGTTTTTTTCTGTCTATCTTCGGTATTATTTACTATTTTTGTTGTATAAAGTTTACCAGTTGTAAGGTCATCAAATGCCATGAGGAGTGAATATTGATAGATTTTTTACAGGCTTTATATACCTTAAACTGGATCTTTCTAGTTTGTTCAGTTAGTTCATACCTACAGGTATATACATATAGAAATTTTGTGAACGCAACTCCTTTTAAACCGAATGGCAGATTTTGCTTAAACTTCCATGGATGAACAACCTTAATCTGTAGATGGAAGTAAAGGAAGGAATTATTGCTGTGACCAAATTCAACAGAATTATGGCCCTTTGTTGATTTTTTTCCACTTTATACCATATATATGTTGTCAGTGGGAGCATCTGTGTCCTTTGGACACAGTTCTAGTTTCTACTGTTGAAAAAGCAATAATTTTTTTAGACTCATACTGAATATGCTTATTTAAAGGCAGGCATAAATTGTTTTTGCATTTATGAGTTAAGTAACTGAAAGCTTAATGAAATGAATATGTGAATAAGATATATCAATTATTTGTATTGGTTTTGTCTGAAATATAACACAATCATGATATGGTTATATGTTTCTCGTCAAATCCCAACACAGGTTTTTTTAGAATACTCTTGTCTGTTTGCACCCCAGGATAATATATAGATAGTATTGGGAACTTAGGAAATGTGGGTTATCCCCAGCTAATCCGAGGGTACACACTAATTTTCCAGATATTAGCTTTAAAGTGGACAATATTGACAATAGTAATTAAAGGGTAAAAATCTTATGAAAAGTTTATAAATTTATCAACAGTAAAGTTATATTTGTTTCCTTATTATTTGGTTGATTCCCGAAAAAGTTGTAACATAGAATGTTTCTGTTATTTGACACACATGGATATTGTATGTAAACAGAATAAAATGTTCCGAAACAAAATATTTTTTGCTATTTTCAGTAGGGTTTTAACTGTTAATCAATGATTTTGTTCATGTGTCATTCGCTTTGAAGGCAATTATCTACCACGTTTATTTCATACAAACATTTTTGAAGTATTCTTTTTAAAAATTCAAAAAAATATTTTTGAAGCAGATATAAAGCTTTATACCCAATAAGCGCAATATTAATACCATATATTGTAATTGTCATAGTTTATTTGTAACACCTGATTATCTGTAAAAATTAACAAAGATATTGTAATACACAGATTATGAAGTTCAAATATTTTCACTCTTTATTCACCAAAATGACCACTCAGTCAACAGACAGACGCTAATTGGAATAAACAGTCACTCTTTACTACCAACAATTGATTATTTAATTATTATCAATGGGACAAATGACTGGAGTCACTTTTTTTCATTATGAAAAATAGAATTTCCTGAATTTCAGATGCATTCTTGTTATAATTCACATTTTCATAATATTTGTATTGCTTAGCCAGTTTTACAGTATATTGCCATCCTTCTATATGATTCTTAGACTGAATTGTTAAATTTATAATATTATAAATTGATATTCTAGAGCCACTTGAAGAGGACACAATGTTACTATATACAGTGAAGACCAGAAGGAGCCGGAAAATCGTGAAACTTACCAAAAGGAATACCTTAAAAAGAAAGAGGTCCTTTTTCAAAATATTAAGAAAAAGGATATCCCGTCCAAAACTTTAAATTGTGGAAGAATGTGTTACTGATGGCAGACAACTGGGAACATTTCTTCACCTAGAGAAATAACTAGGAAAGTATGAAATTACAGAAGCACAAAAGAAGGGACCTATCCTCATGCTCCGGCGATGGACACAGAATTCTAAATAGCCAGCAAAAGACAATGAAAATGTTTTGAGTAAGGATTATATGTTAATATATAATCAGCAATCTTGCAGAAATGGTGTTTAATGAAGGAATCAATATGTTGACTTTCTATTTTAAAGAAGTGTTGCATCATGCTTCTTTATAAGGTGAATGATCTGGAGCCATTTGCCCTCTTGTTTTATTTACGGAGAAGTTGTCTGTAATAATTTACATTTTAGTGTACGTATATTCAGATTGGGGAAAGATAATAGGGTACTGGGTTACGGCTGTGTCTCAGAATAAGTTGTGTCTGGTGCTTGAATGTACTTGTTAAACCTTTTAATTCTTTTTCATGTATGTAATGTGGTGTAAGGAGGCACTGCCTGTATAAACATTTTCATGAGAAGTAACACTTGCAAATCATTTTCATTAAAATAAATTTAAAATCTATTTTTTGACATGCCATTAAAACAAATGCTGATTCAAACCGTGGCCAGAGTAATACTTACGCATCACAATTATTTACAGCAACGTTTTTATAAGTCTGTGGTCATTTAACTGACTGATCATTTAACTGACGATACTCCTGGTTGGTTCTTGCATTACGGGGCTTACAATAAGAATAAACGAAAATGTACCGTAAAAAGTAACCAATGTTTCCATGTGGGGAATTAAATCTATTAAGGGAGCAACATACATATTTAAATTTTATGTAATCAAAATTCTTTCTTATGTTTATCAAGCAATAAAACAGGTAAAGTATATTGAGCTCGAATATATGAGGAAATATCATTGCCTTGTGCGGCATCTTAGGTTTTACCGACAGAAATTGTTCTCGGCCTTACAGACTTATCATTTTCTGTAGAAAAAAAACCATCGATGTCGCACCAGGCTATGATATTTCCATATTACAGTATCATCGCTGTACTATAACTATAAGTTATAGATGCCTTATTTTTAAACCATCAGTTACCTTCTCACCGGCTGGTGGATCATGATATTTTTTGTGTTATAGTGAATATCTGTCATCCTACTTTATTTACTATTATTTAAATAACAATAATATTGCTTTATAACAAACTGGTAGAATTTTATCAAACTTTACAGGACTGATAATTTTATAAGTGTACTAAAGTTTTATAGATGCTTTCTGTCTGATAATTATTTTTGTCCAATGTTTATAATGTTTTATGCTGTGTAAAAGTTGTTAAATCAAACATGATGCAATTGAGAAATGTTGTGAATTTTTTCATGCTGTAAACAATGTTTTTTGACTTTGATTTTAAGCCCATATATGATTGATATATTTATAGGAAACTCTAGAGTATAATAGAGTTTTTGAGAGGTATTTAAAGCAAACAGATTACTTCTCATCTACAATTTGTTTCACTTCTTTAGTGTTTGTATGTAATAGTATTTTGATCATTTTAAGCTCACTGTATCTGTTAATTATATTTTTATTATTATTATTAATATTATTATTACCATTTTTAGCTCGACCTTTTTTATATGCCCGAAAGAATTTAAGGCATATTATGTCATACCCCCTGCCGTTTGTCTGTCCCTCCATCCGTTAGCAATTTGGTTACCAGAGCATAACTTAAGTTCCATTTGGCCCACAATATTCAACTTTCATAGGATGATTGTCCATATTAAATTAAAGACCCCACAAAAGGTCAAAGGTAAGGTCACTTTTACCTTAAAACTGAAAACAGTTGTTTGAGCATAACTTAAGTTTCATTGACCCACAATATTCAAACTTCATAGGATGATTGTCCATATTGGATGTAATACTCCTATTGATTTTGGGGTCACAAGATCAAAATCACTTTAACCTTAATACTGAAAACAGTTTCCGGAGCAGATCTTAAGTTTCATTTGGCCCACAATATTCAAACTTCATAGGACAATTGTCCATATGGGGAAAAAAGACTCCTATTGATTTTGGGGTCAAAAAGTCAAAGGTCAAGGTCACTTTTACCTTAAAACTGAAAACAGTTGTTTGAGCATAACTTAATTTCCATTGACCCACAATATTCAAACTTCATAGGATAATTGTCCATATTGGGTAGAAGACTCCTAAAGATTTTTGGGTCACAAGGTCAAAGTCACTATTACCTTAATACTGAAAACAGTTTCCGGAGCAGATTTTAAGTTCCATTTGGACCACAATATTCAAACTTCATAGGACAATTGTCCATATAGGGAAAAAGACCCCTACTGATTTTGGGGTCAACAGGTCAAAGGTCAAGGTCACTATTATCTTAAAACTTAAAATAGGTTCCGGAGCATTACTTGAGTTCTAGTCGACCCATAATATTCAAACTTCATAGGATGATTGTCTATATTGGATAGAAGACCCCTATTGATTTTAGGGTCAAAAGGTCAAAGTTCAATGTCACTTTTACCTTAAAACAGTGTCCGGAGCATAACTTAAGTTCCATTAATTTTGTGCCCACAATATTCAAACTTCATAGGATGATTGTCCATATTAGGTGAAGATCCCTATTGATCTGGATCACAAGGTCAAAGTCCCTTTTACCTAAAAACTTAAAGCATTTTCTGGAGCATAACTTTAATAGCCCATTTGGCCCATGTTTATGCCTACTTTTAGCATATACATTTCTCATTTTGTTATTATTTTATATGAGTTTGATTATATCATGTCAAAATATGACAGTCACTGAAATAATAATGATAATAAAAGATATAAAAACAAAGCTATTTACTTTTTAATGACAGATGAGAAGTCAAAGTAATGTTAGGAGATATGATAATGGAGCAAGTAAACATGTAGTTCAGTTTATACATTGAAGGCTTTTTTGAAAAAGAGAGCTTGCAGTTGATTTCAATCACTCTCCCAGTCAGCTTACTGGAACCAGCCATGCCTTGTGTTTGTGAGGAAACTTGAACGTGATCTTAACTGGGTAAAACCCATGATCCAAGGGTGGAGAGGTATACCCTTAACCTAGAATGTATACATGCAACCTGACGATGTCAGGTTTTAAAAGAAATAGTAAAAAATACTAATGTATATCTCGTGGAAGGATAGCAAATGGATTAGACTAGTTTTATTGTCCCCCTGTCTTTTTCGAAGAAAAAGGGGGAGTTTAAAAATAGGCTCCGTCCGTCTGCCTGTCCGTCTGTCCGTCTGTCCGAGCAAACATTTTGGGTTAAGAAGCTGTATAACAGTAATGAAAACAAAAGAGAATAAAAGGTTCATTCATTGATCAAAGGGTTGAGGGGCTAGTAGCTCTTAAGAAAACAAAGAACTTTTAACAAAAAAATACCCCTTTAACCCAATTATTTTTGGAAAACGTCCGTCCGTCCTTCACATTTTTCTTTTGGGGGTTCAAAACCCTTTGGGTAAATTTTAATTAAAAAGGGAATTTTAAAAAACTTCCCCCAAATTTGTTTTTTTAAATAATAAAACCAAAGTTCAGCCAAAAAATTTTAAAACCCCCTACCCCAAAGGGCCCAGGTCGCACTGCTAAATTAAAGGGTCAACTTTGGCCCTTTTTTGGGAAGGGGTATATTCGTGTTTTTCCATAATTTTCCCTTATTTTTAAAAAGGGATTTTTTTTATACTTCCCAAACAATTGTTTAAACCAATAAATGAGAAGTTTGGGGGAAAAATTTGCGCAAAAAACCGGTCCCCTTTTCCCTTTTTCAAGGTCCAAGGTCACATTTGGGGGTCGAAGTTTTAACATTTTTTTTTGTTAGGGGGTTTATTTTTTGTGTCCATTTTTTCAAAAGGTTTTTTAAAAATACTGCCACAAAATTTTTTTTTATGATAAGACGATTTTTCCCAGCGAAACAATCAGACCCCAAACTTAAAAGTAAAAGTCGCCATTCCCATATAATCCCAAACATTGTTTTATTAGGGGGATATTCGTGCCGGTCTAAAACTTTCATTTTTTGAATTTGATTTTGTAAATTTACCCTTTTCCACCAATTAATGAGAAATGTTTTTCATGCTTTAAAAAAACCCGGGTTTTCACCTTTTTCCCCCCGGGAGGTCAAAGGTTTCACATTTTGGGGGTCAAAGTTTAAATTTTTTAGCCTTTATAGGAAAATTTTGTTTTTCGATCCATAACTTTTTCATATATCAAAGGATTTTGAAATTACTTGGCACAAATAGTCACTATAATAAGACGATGTGTCATGCGCAACATCTACATCCCTACCTTTAAGGTCAAGGTCACATTTCGAGATCAAAAATTAACTTTGTCTGTTAAAGGGTATATATTGTGTCCGATCTAGAACTTCCTCATAGTTCAAGGGATTTTGAAATGACTCTTCACAAATAGTCACAATTATAAGAAGATATGTCAAGTACAACACCTGCACCCTACCTCCAATGTCAAGGGCACACTTAGAGGCAAAAAATTAACAGAGTTTGTTATATGGTATACTTTGTGTCCTGTCAATAACTTCTTCATAGATCAAGGTATTTTGAAAAAAACTTGGAATAAATAGTCACAATGATAAGATGATATGGTAAAAATTAGTAGTATCACAAATTTAAAATTTGGGTTTTTAATTTTCTTGGGTTTTAAATTTAGCCGATTTTTTTGGTTTTTTTTGAATTTTTTGTTTTATGTAAATGATTTTTTTAAATTTTAGATATACATATTAGCTCCTTTCTACCTGATAATTATGTACCAGATCATGTTTTTACCAAGAATTGTCTCAAGATTTTGGGACAAACCAAAATGGAACATTGCTTTTAGCCTTTTTTAGCAATCTGGCCTCAGAATACTAAACGGTCGTATAGGAAAAGATGCAAATATAGGGAAATACACATTTATTGGTCCGCTAGGAAATAGTCTAGTTGATTATGTATTAGCAAGTGGAAATATTTTTTAAATTGTGTAATTCCTTTGAAGTGCTTAGATCCTAATAATATTATCTGACCATTGTGTAGTAACATTTAGCCTTTCTGCAAAATTGCAAGATATAGATTTGTCAGATGAAAATGTTTGTAGCAATATAGAATATACGTATAAATGGAATACAGATAAGTTTACATGATTATAAACGAAATCTGTCTGAGGATTTAGTGTTACAACAAATAAATAATCTTACATCTGAATTAAACGCTGTTGTAAATAGCAAATGATGTGGACGAAAAACATATCTTGTTTTTTAACTATAATTGACAGAGATTTGCTCCCCACTATTTACGCATGTACCGAAAAACCCAGTAAATACTCCTGTTATAGATTACGAAGCAAAAATGGTTTGACGATGAATGTGCGTCAAAGCGAGACTTTTTCTATAAATGCCTAAATGTGTATCGAAATTGTAAAAGTGATAGTAATAAAGTAAATATGTGCAGAGCAAGGTCGCAGTATAAACACATGTTAAAGGGAAAAGCGTTATAGATTATAGACAATTAAATACAAATAAATTGATTAAAGCCAGGGTTGAAAATGCAAAGCAGTTATTGGAAAAATGTTGAAAGGGTTATCTGGTAATACCGTTAATTCAATGCTCACTTCAACTGAACATTTCGCCAGAATATTTTTAAAGCCATTAATAACCCGGAAAATACTTTTTACCAAACAGATGAAGCTATGATGATTTTTTTTAACGATTGATATTTAAATGGTGAACTTCAAGTAATGTTTTCTGAATTAGACGCAGAGATAAGTAACTTAGAAATTGTAAACAGCTTAAGAACGGTGCTAGTGGAGGACCCCGATCCTATTACTCAATGATTTTTTAAGCATGGTATAGACATTATTACTACCGCATTTAATTCCAATTATTTAATAAAATTTTTAAATATGGGTTATTTTCCAAAGTGCATGGAGCAACGGTTTTATTGTGCCAATTTTTTAAAAGTGGTGGACTTAAGAGAGCCAAATAAATTATAGAGGTATTGCCCTATTAAGTGTGTTAGGTAAACTGTTCACTAGAATTTTAAATAAACAGGCTTGAATGCATGGGCTGAAAATTATAATGGTTATTATAGAGGCTCAGCCGGTTTTCAAAAAATATGAGATACAGTAGGATAATATTTTTTGTTTTAAGCAGCCTTATATCTTTATCACGTCTTAAACAATAAAGAAAAAATCTTTTTGTACATTTGTTGATTTTCAAAAGGCCTTTGATCTTTCTGTTGTAAGAGATATTTTTTCGGTAACAAACTTTTAAATTAGGAAATAAAAGGGAACATTGTTAAAATTGTGATTAATTTCAATGTATGAAATGTGTAAAATCACAAAGTTAAAGTTTTTAACCTCTTTAAGTTGAATTTTTGAGTTTTCATTTCTAGGGGGTCCGTCAAGGTGAATGTCTATCACCTTTTTCCTATTTAGCTTTTTTTTTAAAACGATTAAAAAAGATTATTTTTTAAATAAAAAGGTATAGAAGGCTTTGGGAATATTGGGTTTCCATGAAACAAATGTTTACAAAATGTTTTTTCTTTTTTGACATTAAAATTTTTCTCATTTTTGCAGATCCCTTGACAGAATTCTTTTAAAATGTGTTACAAGAATTTGAAACAAAGGGAAACTTACTGTCAATACTAAGAAAAACAAAAAATTATGTTTTTAAAAAAAGTTTGGACGTCTTCCTAAAAATTTTATTTTTCCCAAAAAATTATTGAGAAAAATTAAAAAATTTGTTACAAATTTTTAAATTATCTGGGTGTTTTTTTATTTACGACAGGAAGGTTTTTTTTTTAATAAAATTTGGAAAAGAAATGTTAGCGGGCCAAAGGGTTTTCAAAAGCAATTTTTTTCAACTTGAATAAATTTTTTTTGTATAAATTTACACCAAATTTCAAAACCTAATCATATTTTTAAATTTGAAATGATAAATAGTCACGCTGTAATAAAATTATTGTTCTAAAAGTTTTTTGGGGAAATTTCAAAAAAGCTACTCAAAAAAAAAGACGCCCCCTTAATTTTTTCCAAAAGATTTTTAAAGGGTTGTTAAAAATAAGTTTAAAAATTTGCATATGTTTAGGTGAAACCGGGAAAGTCTCTTACTTTTACTCTTTAGGATTTTTTTTACTTTAAAATTTTTAGGGTTTATTTGGTTTAAAAAGTTATTTTCAAAGTGATGAGGGTCGAATTTTTTTCAAAAAAATTTGGTAAAAATTTTTTAAAAAAGTGTTTTCTTAAATTTTTTCCCATCCAATTTCATTTTATTTTGGGGTATACAAGGGAAAAAAGGTTTATTACTAGATAAGGATTTTATGATGTTTGGTTAAACCAAGGAGTTGGGTGATGTCAATATATTTTGAATATTTTAAGACACGATTGTACGTATATATACCAACAGGACTGGAATGCCAATGGTTTTTGTTTTTTTTTTCAGGAATCATTTCAAGAGCATTATTTTAACAGAACAATTTCTAGTTTTTAAGTTTTCAGAATTACTTAAATGTTTTTAAATGTAGAAAATATATAGAAAGGCAATGTCTAGATTTGAGAATGTCATCACATAGGTTAGAAATTGAAACAGTTAGATGGAGAAAAACCCTATAAGCACACCAATTGAACAAAGAAAAAGTGTAAATTTTGCAATGTACTAGAGGATGAATTTTCATTTTATTATTGAGTGTACATTTTTACGCTGATCTCAGGCGTCAGTATATAAATAGAAATTACTGGGTTCATCCAAATTTATATTAAATTTGTAGAGTTGATTAATACCACAAAATGTAGTCGACATAAAGAAGTTAGCAGCTTATATTTACAATGCATTTGAAAAAAGAACATTGCTGCTATCAACAATTTACTAGTAGTTATATGTTTAAATGTTAGAAAAAAGAAATGCACACATGTGGTTATAATATTATACTAACTATGTTTACATGTTTTCTATAAATAGATGATTTGTCTCTCCCTACATGTATGTTAGTATAGAAATGAAATGTAGAAATAAATCTGTCATTGATATATGATTACCTACATGTATATTCAGTACAATATTGTTAACACCTATATAATTACATATTGTTTTCAACATTGAATGTTATATTGCTGCATGTACATGGGCCATAAATGGCTTACTACTTAATAAAAGATATATATAATATGTAATGTGTAACACCAGCGTCCTTACCTCGTAGGTCAAGGTCACACTAAGAGGTCAAAGCTTAACATTCATTTTATTTCTTTAATAAATTTATTGTTGCAATTGCAGATCTAGCATTGATCATAATTTTAGACTGAAAATCCTAAGATCCATACCTCAATCTTATGAAATAGCACGATTTTATGCTTCATATAAAACTTCCCCGAGGCGGGGGACGTTGGTAACTCCGTTACAAATTCTTGTTTTTCTTTAATAACATTCAAGAAAACCAAGGGTTTTGAATAGTGTGTACCATATGTCAGGGAAAGGAAATGCTGAACAATTTCATATCTACATGCTTGGGGGTTAAAGTGCTAGCACAATGACATGAAATATGATGTTAAGCGCAGCAATTTCAAAATTATTCTACCGTTGAGTTGTCCATATGCGTTTAAAAGGACTCAATTAAGATACTTTTTGTTTTTGATAAAAAGGTCGCTTGTTAGATCCTTTGATGAGGTGTTATTTCTCTGACAAATGATCTTGGACACTGCGTCTTGTGGTCATTATGCTAACTAGTATTCGTAAGGTAAGGAATTGATCACTAGCAGACAATGTTGATTGTTGGTCAGTTATCTAGGAACTCTGGAATAAAGGGTGACCAAAAAGATATCGTTTGTTTAACATGAAACATACAACATACTCTTTCTTTGGTTTACCTATCTCTTCTCAGAATTCCTACTGCAAAACCCTTGTTATTTCTTTCAACATATATACAGTAAGAACACGGTTATAGCAATCTTCCGGTGATAAGGAACACATTATTTTGGCCCGAGTGTTGTCCTTTATTTAACATATAAAAATACGGTTATAGCGAACACGGTTATACGGAAAAACCGCTTATAAGGAACTTAGTCCCAATTTATTAAAAGTACAGAAAATTACACTTAAGAACGAACTCCAAAATATCGGCATCCGTAAATAGATCATTGGCACGGATTAAAACTCGACCGTTTATTAATACAGAGTAGGTAATAGATTTCTATTTAGAATATTTTTAGCATGAGTTCTTGTCACTAAGGAAAAAGATTATTCCTTTTATTTTTTTATTTTTGTTCTTTAATAGTTTTGCTCGAGCAAAATAATTATGATAATTTATAACCGGTTTTCAACATAATCACAAATGCTTGCTAATCAATTGAAAACTTCAATTTGAATAGTGATTAAATATGGATAAAAATAAGCGATGCAAAAGGGTGAAGAAGTAATGAATTTGAAAATTACTGAAAACCCATATCTATGCACTCGATTCAGAGATTCAGACGTAATTAAAAACTTTTATCAAAAATTAGAAAAAACAAAACAGGCATTAACGAAACCAAGTAAGCATACTTGAAATAGGTAAACTTACCGGGATTGACATAAACGTGTATAATTGGTAATGCACGCATTCATTGCCGATTATAAAACTTGTAGACATTAAAAAGGTTTGCAAGTGATCAACGACGGTTTATACAGCTTTTTAAAAGTATCATTCAACGCCTTACATATTTATGATAATCCAAAAGATAACGTTATATGAATATATATAATACAGAAACATTGCGGAATGGGTTTGCCTAGTCTAATGTCAATAAACAAATCATTTTACCTTGCTTGAATTATTTCCTGCCTTATGGAGATTGATATGTTGTCCTTTACAATGTAGGTATCGATTGCTGACTTACTTCTGTGATGCACGTTCGACAAATAACCAGCGAAATGTTGTAAAGAAATAAGCCTTAATATTACAACATTTATTCTCATGTATACATTGTTTTCACAACAATATCAAATTTGACTGGTTAGGAATGTCTTGATGTTTAAAGTTTCGCGTCTTTCTATTGGTTTTTCTGTTGCGTGAATCAAGTCCAGGCTTTCTGTTACCGCCCATAGAAAACATTATATTAACATATCATTAGGTGCCAACAGGTTTTGACTCTATCACTATCTGCAATAATCATACAGTTTTATTTATTTTAAATATCGTAATTTTAAGAGTAAATATATACGGCGATGTTTTACGCGTCTCTGCTATGGTAATTATGTCTGATTGATTTTAAAGAAACACTATTGTTTAACCTTTGAATATCAATGACGATTTTGTAAGAAACCAAATTATCAGTATTGTATTAATTGTGAATCATTCAGATGACTTTTTTTCATCTAAAAACCTCTCATAAAGATGAAAGGCACGAAATAATGTGAAAATGTCGGCCCACTGCTCATCATTTCATAAATATCCACCTATTTTGAAGTGCATGTTGTTTGTAACATGCTTAGAACACAAACCGTTTTGTTTACAGCTATTTCTTGAATTTCAAACAGATGCATTTTTATAATTTCAGGGTCTTTTATTATACATTTCTGCCGACAGTCATTTGATTCTGTTTTCAGTTTTATCTATCTTTATCAAGCAGAAATAAATAGACATAAATAATTTAATTTTTGTACGTAAAACAACAGACAATAATAGAATCAATAAAGAATGTTCAAAATGGCAACATTGAAATCGAGTCGAGTTAATTTAGTATTAAATCCGAATTTGAATTATACGCCTATACGACTGACATTTAATTTATTTCGAGACTATTGAAAACAGTTCTTTAACGTGACAGCAACCAACTCAGAACATATAAAATAACTAACATTAATCTTTATCAACGAAAGTTTACTAACACATTTTTGTACTGAAATTTCAAGTCTCGAAATATTTAATCAACTTTAGTGTTGCAATTCAGCACGGCATGGGTATCCGATGAATTGTATTGCAGGGTACAGGCGAACTCTTTATTCCCTGCGGTCCGGAGACCGCAGGGTATTGGTACGCATTTAACTTTTGAGGCATGGAGGAGCACGTTACCTGTTTCGGTACATGGAGGAGCATGTGATATGTAAACCGTACATGATTGGTTAATTGACCTTTTCCAAAACCTAGCTTAATACCGTTAGCCGGTACGTTACGGATTTACCTGTAGGGAATTAGTCCGAATTACAACTTATTAAGAACACAAAACTATTATGTGATATTTCTAATTTTCTATAATTATTTTACCGTTTTAGGTGGAAAAACGTGAATGATGTGTTTGAAAATTATCAATGTTTCTTTAATATCTATCTCAAATTTTACAAACAATAAATTGTTTATACTGAAAATTTATGGCATCTGCGTAAACTTGTGTGTTTACTTTATTTATCATTTGCTCGGAATTATTCATAAAATGGTAGGCCTATTTAATCATTTTCATTAAAAGAAATAATTGTTTTATGTTCGACCTTCTCCGGTCTTCAACGGTCACCAGTTTCCAAAGACCTTCTTCTATATTGATCGTTTATTCAACTGTCAAATATATTCCTGATAAAAACGTTTATTTATCCCCCCCCCCAAATTATGTTGAAAATAGTTAAATGAAATATCTGTACATCATTAAAATGGTCACCGCAGGAAACCATTTGACTTATTTCAACATTGATTGTTAATTCCAAATGAGGTTATGGCTGTTGTTTAACTGAATTATGTCATCACTTGATTCATCTAATATCTTTAAAGATAAGTTTTATATCTTGTACAGGATACATCAATATTTATTTTCGATGGTAAAATTTCTGTGGTTTATTAGCTTTTGTTTGAAACATTATAAATCTCCTAATAAATATTACAATTACTGCCTGCCATTTAATGTACAGGAACATATGCATAGAATACATTTTAAATTTATTGAAATTTAAACTGTTTTTAACTGAACAATTATTGGCAGTTGTAACGAAACTTTAATGAAGCTTTTAATTAAGTAAGAAAGATGCATATTAATAAGAGGCAAACTATTATTTTGACTTGTATCAAACCTACTAAATTTAAAACGTTTTGAGACTCCCCCTCATTGACCTTCACCTACCTATCCCATACTCCCCAAAGCTATCCGCTACTAACTGAACTATATGCCGAACATACACAAAGAGTACTACATGTAATGTCAAAGATACTGCTAAAAATATGTTATTTTAAAAAGGGAAGCAGTTTGACTACTGAAAGGTATCAATTTGATTTTCTGAATATTATCATTAAAGACATAAGCAGCGCCGATCTCCTTAGCTATCCGCTACTGCCTAAACAACTGTATACTAAATATTCAATCAGAAAAATATAACCAACAAACAGCTCAGCTCGGCCTTGCAGTGAACTTTTCGGGTAATATTCCTTTTGTTCGTTTTAACAAAAACAGATTAATCTTACTACTTTAAAGCATGTGAATAATTGTTTCTCTCTTATAACTTATGAAGACTTGGAGTCAAGAAACAGATTTCTTAAAAAGTAATTTCCCATAATAATGACATGTATTAAATATTTAATGGTGTTGACCTTTTATTAAACTTTGTATTAGAAGATGATTCTTGTAGAAAGGGTAGGGTAAGGTTATTGTTTTTTAGCAAAGCAATCATGCTGATACTAAATTGAAAGAATACTCATTTATGGTATAATTAGATATTGTATATTGTATTGAAGTCGAACTCGTTTGTAAATGAACCAATGAAGTAGAAAAAAAAACACACACAAAAAAACCGAACCATTTCAATTTCTTTCCTGAATAGTATAATATAGATTTAAACATGAACACAATAAACTAAAATGAATTAACTGCATATTATGAAGGAAGTTAACTACGAAAGTCAACACCTTTGAACTTCTTGGACTATTTAAAAACTAGTAAAGCTGGAAATTCGCATAATGACCTATACTATGATATGCGACGTAACCCCTCCCCTAAAATAATAATGATAATAATGATTATAAATCAACTATGTATGAATATAATTACGAAAGTTTAAGTTATATATTGATTTTGAACATTTTGTTTTATTCTGATCATGATTGATAACGGAATATAGACCATAGAAATATGATGATTCCTATTAGTTTCTGCTGTCGTTCATTACAATCTTCGAGTTCAAATATATAATAAAATTTTGTTTTACAAGAAGATACTCTTGATATTTTCATTTATCTCATTGTGCATCTACGATATACTATTTCTGAATTTTTTTTTACAGAATCACTGTTAAAATCCTCCAATGTTACCTCAATATCCCGAAAAATATTCCCTTCATACATGACAAATAATTATTTGGCAACTTATTTACCCCATTGATTAAATTCCTTATTAAACCAAAGTAAAACTGTGTAAAATATAAACAACCATTTTTTACATGCTTTTAGTCACTTTTGGCATAGTCGTCAACTTCGGAAAATTTGAGGCTGAATTGAGAAAAATATGGCGACCATTTCGTTTTCTAGAAAACGTACCACGTGATCAAGATTTCAACTGCTTTAAAAGTTTCGGTTCTATGTTAAGATACAAATTTGAGTGATGTGGTACACTTGCACTAATAGAATGAATAACTTGCCTATGGAAAGTTAACATATATAATACTTATTTAACGAAAATGTATTAGTTTTGTAGTTTGCGAATTAATATTATAACATGGATTCATAAAAACAGTTTATACTTTATCCATTAGCAAACCATTTTTATCGTGACTGTTCAGAGACGGTTTCTGGTCAGAGCAAGTTACCTTTTATATCAAACATTTTCTCACGACTTATTGTTTGTCTTTTATTTGGTAAATTACCCATCATATGAATTGGTCATCATGAGAAATAGTAATCATAATTATAATCTGCTAAAATGTCATCGTCAATTTTCTTTAAAATTTCAATCATCTTTCTCATATTTAAAACAGATAAATAAACGATGACTTTCAAACAAGATGCACAAGCACTCGCTATTTAAACCGGCGCCATGATGTTAACAAAGGTTATAATCTCTCTCAGTTGGTATTTTAAGGGTTAAAATATTAATTTTGTTTTGGTTGTGTTCCAATTTTCGTTTCAGTTTAGTGACAAATAACGATATTAAACAACAGTTATTTTATTTCTGTACAAAATATAAAAGCTGTTACAATAAACTTATAAAAACAACAAAAAAAATAGTTTTAAAAGAACGTTAAAGATAAGATACAATAAGCAAACAGTAACAAGAAAATCAAAATACTTTTTCCTACAAAACTATTTCAAATTTAGGACATTAACTCTAAAGAACGATACCATTTCTAAACATCTATCTTGATGATATTCCCACTGCTATTTTTTTTTCGCGTATACAACGAAAATCACCAAAAACAACAGCAACTACGATGACAACTGAGTAGCATTATTATCATCACCAGTAGCAGTACCAACAACATAAACAACAACATCAACAACAGCAGAACTTTTTATAATACCACTGACATATATTTTTGAACATCTTGAGTAAGTATTAAAAGTTTAAAAGCCAGTTGTATTTCAGATAAAGCGCAAAATATATTTAAACCTAAAGTAAAGTAACTGTGATGCAATAAACCAGACTGTAATTAAAAATTACTGTAATGAGGCTAATCAATTTTAACAATTTTTGAAATTAAAAAAAGTTAAAGTAATATGTATAATAAATAAAAATAACATAAATTTCATACTTCAACAAACAACAAGTTAATTCTTTGTATTACAAGGATGTTGTGCATGTAATTTAGAAGTATCTTTAATATTAAAATATTACTTAAAAGAAATGGATATTAAAACTAAATAAAGCTGTTATAAGTTTATGACATTTACCCTTCTTTCATTATTTCAGGAATGAAAAAGGTATTATGAAAATTGTACACGTGGGTTTTGCAAAATGATATCTGAAAATATGAGAGAGTACCAATTTGATTATCTAGCATTAAATATTGCTTCTTCTGGATTTATTTTTCAAGGACGATTTTGTCATTGGTGTTTATCTGTCTATTTTCCAAGAACTCAAAGCTAAAGAAAAGATTCTATTTTGAAAACTGAAAAAGGGTGTTTTTTAACTGAATTTGATTAAAGTTGACCTCAAACACCTTTGAAACTAATAATGAGTAGGTTTTTATATGTGAATTTGCCCACAATTAAGTATGGGTAAGAGTTCGTATTAAGACGACCGTAGGGAGTCTCATCGGACTCTTACCCATATGACTGCAATTCGGCTCTTACAACTCGGTGCCAGATAAAAATACAGAAAGTGTCACCTCTTTAATTAAGCATAAAATTATTTTTCCCCAGCAGTCACGTACAATCAAGGATGGGGTCCAATTACTTAATCTTGCATGTATAACAATGAGTTTTCGACAATACCTAGGATTGGTTATGCAATTCATACAAAATAATGTTTTGCTTACTTTTTCTAGAAAATAGAAACAGTCTGCAATTAATAATTGACATTTTTCTTAGAGTTAAAAGGATATCAAAAAGTCACTGTGTACTCATTTGTCTCTGCGAGCTGAGCTCCACGTGTATTATCTATGATAATAATATCTTCACTTTGTGTCAGTGTTATCAGCCTTTTTAGAAACACCTGACCTGGCTAATTAAAATATGCATTTCACAATTTTCACTGTCAGCACTGGTTTCTTCATGAAAAAGCGGCTTAACTGATTTCTGCCGAGTAAGAGCCGATTTGCAGTTATAGCTCTATAAGTCCACAAAAAATTAAGATTAAAATTAAGAAGTAATCCTGTTAGTATTAAAATAAATGGTTAATATTACCTCCATTAATCATACTAGACCAAATGGTTAATTCACAAAAACAAAAAAACATTTTTTTCCTGTAAAAATGGTTTTAATGGTGATTCTCGAAACAAATAAAAATTATATATATAATGTCAATATCAAGTAAATTGTGAAAATGGTGAGAATAACAACAACAACAACAACAACAACAACAACCACCACCACCAACACCACCACCACCACAAAAAAATCATGTTTTATCAAAATGAAATTCAAAATAAACTTTTCAGATCACTCCACACTGCCTTTCGAAAGTTGCTCATCCGTGAAAAATATACAAAAGGATTTAGCAATGAATTTAAAGTGCCTAATCTTGAAAATATTTCTATCGTTTCAGAAGTTACATTTATATCATACTTTATAATAAGAGGGATAAATATTAAAGTTGGTAAAACCGTTATATTTAATGCTAAAACTATGTATATAAATGTCTTTGTAGCATAACGAAATTCTTGTACCTGTCGAAAATATAAGCTTTCAGTAACTTCGGACACCGTAGACACTGATGCCTGTTCCCTTTTTGTTTTGGCTAATTCTGAAATACTGAGGAATGTGAAAACATTTATACACAACAAAAATATTATACAGATCAAAATTGTTCCTGTAACAAATTGAGATTTGTACTCGTTTTGGCCGCTTTGATTAACCTTATTGCAAAATTCCTCGTGATCGAACCCAAATCGAATTGCAACCATGCAAACGGATGCTACAAAGGTAACAATACTAAGAAGGATGTTGAGCAAAATTACACCTGTTGTTCTACGTTCTCCCCACGTGCATCTTTGACGTGCAATTTTCCTCATACCAATATATCTCTGAACACTTATCATACAACAATTTCCAATTGATAATGTTGTTGATAATGGGAATATGATGAGACCCGAAACGCAAAAAGTATAATACACTGACAAGTGTATAAATGCGAGTAAAGAGCCAATGTAAATTACAGATATTCCAAGTCCTGAGAAAATGTCAGTTAGACATAAAAAGAGGAGTTGTTGCCAGAATGCTCCACTAGAGATATGCTGTTTGTACCTGATCAAACATAAAAGGGAAAAACTGTTCACAACGGTAATAACACTACCGGAGCTGAAGGAAATTACGCCAAATGCTTTATCAAAATGAAGATTTAACGTCGTATGATTTCCATTCGCCATGTTCGAAGTATTTCCTTTTTCAAACTCTGATAAAACATGCCCTTCCATTGCACCAAAGCTGACGTCTGTGTCTGAAATCAATGAAAAATTCCAATCAATGAATATATTTCCATTTAGATAAATCATTGTTATATGTTATGCATGTTTCTTAAATTTAAATCAACCCATCAATCTATAGGTATTCTTTCTTCCCTTTTACAGGGGGGTAGAACCCCATATGTATCTCAAAAATGAGCATCGGTAAAAATTATTTGTAAATTTCCACTGCACCAGATGTGAAGCATAACAACAGATGTGTCTGTAAAAATAGGTCAATCGCAGGGTAAGTTTCCATCTTCTTAAATATCCATTTAAAATTCAATCCTTTTTAAGAAAATCGAAATGTGATTCTACCCTCCTAACTTTCCTCTATATTACCCATTTTGTTTTGGATTTCTATGCAGTCTTCATCGAGATATTTTTTCTGTCGTGGGTTCTGGTGTGTTCAAAACATGCATTTTGAATGAAGAAAATGTCACTAAACGGACTCAAAAACAGATATTTTACGAAATCTCACTACAGACCGATGCTTAACATGCGTTACAATGCCGTTGTCTTTCATGACAATGTAACAAAAAATATAACTTACATTTGCATTGTTACATTATTTTGGGATTATTTTTCATTAGATTAGTTAATCTACGGATGTTTCAAAAAATCTAAATTTAGTTCATTCCATATTTAAATATTTCAACTAAAACCTTTTGCTCAAGGGCGTTGTCCGCATTTAGCATTTACTGCATCTATTGCCTTCACAGTTTCTACTTTGTTCTTTTGCAGGAGGGCATAGATATGCATGTACTTTTTACCTAAATTAACATGGTAAAACATCTTACGTGATAAGCTTGATAACAAAGTTATACCACATTTATGCTCTTCTTGCTTCAAGAAATAACAAGAGCCATGTCAACATGGCCATCCCTCGCCGAATGTGTTTGCTTGTTGGAAGGATATATATGTAGTACAGCAGAATAATTCAATTTTAAGTGGTCTTTTGCTAATTGAAACTGATGGCTGAAGTGATTACAGATTTGAAACCTGTGTGAATACTTATGGCTAAAAATAACAAAGGGCAATAACTGAAAAATAATGCAGGGTAAGTTATCATTCTTGTGTGCTACACTCGTCCTCAATAGGATCTATCCACCTAAGAAATTTCAAGTTGATATCTCAAAGGCTTTTATAGTTATGCTCTGGCCAAAAATTAAGTATGAAAATTAACAAAAGGCATATACTGAAAAATTATGCTGAGAAGAGTTATCATTCTTGTGTGCTGCACTTCTCCTCAATGAAACCTATCTACTTATGAAGTTTCAAGTTGATACCTTTAACACTTTTTTAGATAAGCTCCAGACAAAAAGTATGAAAAATAAAAAAAGGCAATAACACAAAAATATAATGGAAAGAGTTATCGTTCTTGTGCACAGCATTCCTCCTCAATGTGATCTATCCACCTATGAAGATTTTCATGTTGATATCTCAAAGACTTTTTGAGTTATGCTCCACTCAGGTGAAAAAATAAGTATGAAAATTAACAAAGGGCAATAACTCAAAAATTATGAACGGTAGAGATATCATTCTTGTGTACTGCACACCTCCTGAGTGAGATCTATCCATCTTTGTTTCACGTTGATATCAGTATATTTTAGATTCTAAGATGCTTCGTGATTTTGTTCTTACACACAAAGAAGAACACTCAACAGGTGTTAAACTGCCAATAAACACTGGTTAGGAACTACATGTTTATGCGTCTGTTCTTTATCAAAACATTTGACGACAAGAATCATAACGCATTTGTATTGATATTTTCCGTTCTTACTTTGTTTTGTTTTAATATGATGCTAGATTAAAAGGAGACACAGGCCAAATTATCAATTCTTAGTTTTGAATTTTTTATTCTTTATTGTGTAAATGTCATCAAAATGACTACACTAGACAGTCAAAGGAACAAACCTTTTATCCTTAAAAAAATAATGGTGGTTTCCTTACTTGATCCACGTGGGTCGGGTTAGAGCGTTAAGATATAGAGGATATTTGTTTGTTTGTGTATAAGATGAAATTTTATTTCATTGACTTGGCTTTAAAAACATGATTCTCACAAGTGGCGTGAGAAAACTGTTTTTAAAGTTCACGAGATGAAAGAAAATTACATCTTACACAACAAACAAACATATTTTCTTTTTATTTTATGCTAAAAACAAGCTAAAACGTAATTTCCATGATATTAACGTTAATATTTAAATTTGTTTTCCCCATTGAGAGCCCAGTTTAGTTAGAATTTCTCATTTAATTCAAGTCAAGTCGAGAAGTCTTTAGCAGAAAAAAGTTTGACAATCAACGTTTAATGACAGTGATATTATTCATTTTATTAAAAAAATATGAATGATCGCTTGTTTTAATAATAAAAACAAACAATTCTTGTAGGAGAAAAGGTCCAACCATCCATCCATATTTCTGTTTCTTACTGCGAATTTATATTACACCTGGCTTTGTTAAATGTAAGCGGTAGGCATTTTTAAAGATGTGTATTTCACGGGAGGAAAATAATTGTGTTTGATTAAGAGAAATATTATTTAAATTTGTTAGTCATACACCTTTTTAAAAGAAGAAAACTTATTTGATGATTGTAACAGACAAAAAATAAGTATTGACAGATGTGAAAACATTAAAAAAGCAGCTAGGAAAATGGAAAACTTGGAAGCAAAGAAGAAATATATAGAATTTATACAGAAATTCATTCTGGGATTTTAAGAAATGACATTTTAGCATGATTTCAGTACAAAATATCATTTTAATTTTTTTGTCAATATTTTGCCTGAGTATCCCTTTAATATTAATATTTACATATCTTTGGAAATTTATGTCACCAAACGTTCTGTTACTCCAAACGATAACGGATATTCAATTTCTTTAGTACATGCAAGGAGAAACAACGAAATCAGAAGGCATTTTATTACATTTGGAAAGATTTTCATCATAAATACAGATTATGTTTAGAAGAAAACTTTTTATATGTGTATTGTCATTTGAGCATGTGTAAAACGTTCGATAAAAAATAACTCTTGTAAGTTAAATTATGTATATAAACTATATTTAAACAAAAAATCTCAATAATATATTTTACCTTATCAGTTAGTTTCTTTCAGAAAGATTTGATTCCAATAATATCGCCAGTCACTATTCTAAATGATTGCAAAACAACTGTTTAAAAAGGCATTCTAAGCGATGGAAAATATAATAGCAAACCACATATGGTTTTCGAGAATTAAAACTCAGCATACCTGAGAAAATGCCTGGTGACTTCAAAGCAATGAATAACAAATGTTTCAAGAGCGACAAATGTTTTCAACTAATTAATATGTACTTATAAGTTTATATCAATTAAGTACTTATATCTGGTGGACATTGAAAAGTGCTTCATAAATAGCTTTGTAAATGTACAAAAAAATCCAACTAAACAGCAACATAATGAAACAATAACATCAACAACAAAGCAATAACAAAAAATATCAAAATGTGTCAGCACGAAATCGTATATATTACTTTTTAATAAAGTGATATAGAAAATGAGTTTCATTTCTTTTAAGTGTCCAGTTTATCAAGAAAAACAGATATATATTTATTCCAAGAATGATTTTTGAAATTTTCAAAGGTGACAACAGAGATATTTATCACTGAAATACCTTAAATGAGATTTCCTTTTTATTAAACTATTCTGAACACCTTCGTGTTTTATTTTTGAAAGAAGTCAGTCCAGAAGCTATCTTTTTGAATGTTTTAAGATGTGACATGCACTAATTATATCGGATCTGATCGTAACCTGTCAATTATCGATAACGCTCCGTCCCCCTGTTGAGGCACCAACAAGGAAAATCGGTATTTCGAAACATTCAAGGTAATTAGTCGTTAATCTTCGTAATATAATTTATAAATACTGTACAGTAAGTTTTTTTATAAATTAAAAAAATTTTCTTCGACGATGTAATATAATAATTTATCTGATCTGACTAAAAATGAGATTTACTTATTTCTTACATGTATATCTGAGTTTGCTAATTTTAGCCATTCAATTAAATCATCCGTTACAAAAGTCAATAGAAAGTGTGAATTCTGTTATTGAAAGTGAAGTGATTACAGGTGTAGGCCATTTCCAACAGTGTTGCTGTTCGGGTTACCCTAGCGACGTGGTTGAGTGTCTGCCTTGTAATCGAGAGGTCCGGAGTTCAAAATCTGGTCATCACCTGAGGTTTCTATAAGCTAACAATGAACAATATCTTTGCACAAAACTTTGAATGAACTTTTACAGGTGTACTGCTGCATATGAATGCAAATTCTGATAATTATTAGTTAAACCTTTTTTTCTCATTTTCTATTTTATTGATTTTTATTTTAATATCAATTCATATATTTAAATTGATATTTGACGAACAAAAAAATATTATATCCCGTTCTCATTCGTATTAAAACCCCCAATCACTGAAAGCACGGTAAATGCGTTTCATTTCCTCCACCGCGTGCCACAAAATTTAACAGATAGTCACACGACTACCAGACGGACAGTAAACCGCGTTAAGATTAAAATGCATTTATGTTATAAAATGATATTCACCATCATCTTTAAAATTGCATATCACCGTATATTGCGACCCTCTTTGGTTTGATATTTGCATGTTATGCAAAGAAGGGGTCTGGGAGAGAAATGCAGACACTTTGATGCGGTCCTGACTTATTTTATCTGCATAACGATTTTTATTATTTAGCAATTAACACATGAAAGGGAATCCATTTACGGTAGGAACTGAGTCAGGGATTTTTGTTTGCTCAATTAGCGGCTTAATTATCTTTAATTACGTAATAAGTAGGGTGAAAAATATCGAATAGAATGTTAAGTGTTACGTACTTTTTGAGATCAGATAAAAACAATCTGACTTTACATAATGAGCAATGCACATTTGGTAGCCATTAAATTGCAAAAAGAAATGTTAGACACAATTCCACTGGAATATTACTTATAATGATAAATGTCAGTATACGTAACATTGATAGTTCTCTTGTGTATAACCACTACCTCCTTTTGTACATAGAAGGGGTTTTAACATCAATATTCTCTAATGTTTTTGAATGTTTGTTTAAATGATGAACATTTAAAGACAGCAAAATTAGCAAATGACATATTAACACCACCCTTAGTTTTAATATGATGAACAGAAAGAAAGCATGATCAAATTACAGAACTCCCATTGCTACCGTTATACGAATTGTGATGACGTGCAGAGATCAGTCACATACATGATCTCGTATTTGATTAAAGTAAATTACATGGGGTAGATTGAAATTTGATCGTGCCAAAGAAAGATTGTAGGAGTCTATCACGATTCTCAACGTGCAACCTCAAATTTAGATTTCAGCGCCATAATGTGCCAAAGTAATCATTTTTGCGCTGTATGCATGGACATGACTAAGTTACTATAGACCATTTCGCAAACAAATAATATACATTATATTTAGTTATTTATGTATTATTTAAGTAGAGTACATAGTTAGACTTTATTGTTTCTAAGAAAAAGAGAAGAATAAGGACATGTGCATGATTGCAAAATTATAATTACTTTTATCTTCGAATGCAATACATACAAGTGTAAAATGACTAAACATATTGTCAAAATGATCTTTATTTAAATTATTCCGAGAATGAAACGATTGAACGCATAGAAATCTATTCACATGTGAACCATTTTTTTGTAACTGTTATCTGTATTTTAAATAAAAAAATATAGATACATGAACGTATAATGTAGTGATTTGATTTAATATATGTCGTTCTGCTTCTAATTATAAAGAATGGTTGATTGGTTCTTGCGTCAGACTAGTAATCTAAGGATTGCTGACAGCATGGGATCAAACCCTTTCAAGGTCAATCCGTTTTTTCTTTAACCAGGAAACTTTCCATTCATTGCTTGGTACTGTTTTTAACAATTTTTAAGCAACCCTTTTTATTGGTCACAACAAAATATAATTCTAAATTTTGGATATATATATAAGAAACCTTTTTTCAGGAGGAAAATAAGAAAAGTAAGCTGTGAATATAAATTTTTATTTCTTGTCTTCAGTTGAATGGCAACATGCACACTAAAGTTGGATGAAATCTACTTCGAAGACATTTCTTTTCCTTGTATTTCTGAAAAAAAAGATATATTTACAATCACAGATATACCATGAACTTTTCATTCCTGTATAAACATATTTTAATGGCGCAGCAAATTGTAAAAGTTATCCCCTTCACAAACATCCGACCTCGTCCGTTGAGAAACAGTCAGATATCAAAATGTTGAAACGTGTGATTTAAAGCAATTTATATAGGTAACGATTTATATAGTTTTGAAGATAATACGTTGAAAATACTTGTTTCCACTAAAAGAGATTTCGGATTAGAAAATATCCTTTTCCTACATTTTTCAAAGTATCATCTTAATGATGATGACAGAACCTAACGGCCATTGGAATGAAATGGGTATTTAGTAAGTTACTGCTTGTTGGAAAAGGTTGTTATTATTTTGATGATATGCCTGCACAATACAGTCACGTGGTCCTTACACAATAAATATTATATAAATATTGAATCTTAAGTCATAAGAACCCAATGCATAGGATTTGAACTGTAAATTAATACGTCTTTGGATGGCATTTCTTCGTAATCAATTACTGGTTCATACGAGGTGAAATCCTACCTATCACTTATTGACACAGCCTCAAGCATGACACGTCGACGTTTGCACTTGCGATCAGAACACTTGATTTGTCCATTTTCTTGACACGTGCACACATTACATCTGTCATGGTAGCCTTCTCCGACTTGCAGTTCGCCGCCATCATGAGGATTAATACACGCTGTAAAAAGAAGACGTAAATATTTCCTAATACCGTGGGTACACAGAAGAACTTTATGAAGCAATACAGTAAGTTGAGCCAATCAGAATTACATGTAACAAACAAACATGGTTCATTACCCAATGAGCACATGGATCAGCTTCCTAGTCGATCCAAAGTACTTTATTTTGATTAATTTCCGCCATGTACTGGCATGAGGGAAGTATGTTCTAATCTGTTTTTATTTCTGTTAGTAAATCCCATGTTCTTCAAATATATCAGAGCGACAGTGGGGTACGACATACTGTTGATAACAAAATTGTCCAAACTTGGACCTTATCCAGGATATGGCCCAAGAATCCGAGGAAAGTACTAGTATGTAAAACTCTTTATGAATAATTCTTAAAGCCGACATATTCCTCGTAGCCATATCTAAAACCCCATACAGGAATAAGACAGAACATGATTTCTTTTTTCATATTTTGAATTAAGATTATTAAAGTCATTTACATGTATATACTTGCATATAGAATACTATTGTCTCAAGTGTCACGGCCATCTGTTGGCTTTATTTTTTTTCTGGTCGATATAGATTGAACCTAACCCAAGGTCATGGTAGGCAGCACTTAACAAAAGTCATCTTTCCTGACTTGTTTCTAGCTCTGTAAGGCAATTTAGTTATACAACCGACTTTCCTATGGTAAAGTGTATAGCACACTTGAAGAATAATTATCAAAGTCATTGATAATGTTTAAAGCTACATTTTAAGCAGTCCAGGAAGCATTGCAAGGCTTTAACGAGTTACTATACGCTCACTAAGTGTTTAGGTAACTACATGTATAAACATTGTATACTAGTATATCAGTTTTGTACAAGAACAAGCACAAAATGGATTTTACTTATTTTTAATAGGGAAGCTGAAAGCGGCAGTGACAAGGAACAAACACGCTAAGACTTTCCTACCCAACATTAATGAGCCTGAAGTAAAGAATGAACGTTCTGAAAAAAGAGGGCTGACAAAATATGATCAGTATATTAAGAAACACTAGATATATGGTAAATATCATCCAAGTTTACTCAGTGAAATAGATGTTTATAAAAAGTTTGACGAACATTTTGTTTCCCGGTAAAAGCATTTCTCTTGAACAAACTATTTTTATTAAATTTAAAACTGCATCGTATGGCACCGACTACCCAGAGTCCTCCTTGGCAAAATCTTATTACTGTAGAACGAAATACAATTTATGTTATTAAGGCCCATAGTTTTCACTCAGTATGCAACTTATGTGTTTAACAACAATGTAAAAATAAATTCATTTAAGTCATTATTCGTCGCACAAACAAACATCCCTTTTGTGAGCTAACCTCCTCGTTAATGTCACCAGTACCTGTACTTTTAGGTGCTCATTGACAACTGTACAGCAACCTACTCAAACTTCGTTTCTTTAGATATAAAAAAAATAAATTTTTGGACCTTTATTTAGCATGGACTACATACAAACGCTACATGTATATCAAACATAGATAAAACGGACCAATTTGTTTTCCAATTTCCAGCCTGGTTCACGGGTAAATTTTATTGTTTTAACGAGGGTATGAGTATATTGTCCCATCCGATAACATATAACGTCTTAGTAGCCGTTATGAAATGCCGATGCATTTTCCGAAAATTTTGTCAATTTGTACGTGAACTACAATGATTTTTGAAAGTTTTCGTTTGTCACAATATGTTTGGCTTTTCGTTATTCCTATCATGAATACGTATAGAAGAGAACGAAAGGGGAAAAGGAAGGATTACTAACTATATAAGAAATAAAAATGAAAATATGTAACTTACCTTTTTTATTATTCCCAGTTTACTTTTGTCCTGTACATTTTCTTTTAACCATATGGTACACACTATAAACACCGTATTATGTTTTGTTATGTTCATTTGTTTACACCATTTAGTTGTAATAATATGATTGATTATTTCTTTTTCATTAACATAATTCATATGACCTTCAATTTAAATAAAGATGACAGTTAAGAAAACGATTGTTTTAAACGATTGTTTTAAAACAGATAATAATACTCAATAAATTATAGTATTACAATACTTTGTCTGATATGATATTTTGGTTGATTAAATTCTTCACGTTTTCAGGAGCGGATCCATGATCCAGTGGTATAAACGAGCTGAGCTAGTAATCCATGGCAAGTTCAAGTCTCCTCTCCACCACTGACAATATAAATGGTCTTTTGGATAACACCTTAAGTTCAAATCTTAGTGTTCTACATCGGGAATGTGAACGAACCAGGGTCATCTTTTGCAACGGAACATCTGATGTATCCGTGCACTACCCCTAAACAACAACAACAAACAAACAGGGCCTCTCGGCTATGATTTAACCGAAGTGCGACGATATATAAAATCGAAAGGAAAAGGTAACGTTATTACTCCGTATGAATATCTTGGTGTGACCAATTCAATATACTTCGGCCAAAAAATGTCAAGCATTTAAAGGGTTCACCTGTTCGGTATCTGTTGATATCGAATTAGACGGTGAAAATTTGTACATTCTGAAACTTTTTACTTTAAGGTTAGTGATTTAAGGTCTCATGAAACCTATTCTACGCGCGATATCTCGATACGAGAGCAAAGTCGTAGAAAATACACATTAAATTATTTGCTACAAACTATGAAAGTCACAGAAAGCAACATTTTTGAAATGGCTCCACATTTGTTTTACCCAAAGGCATATCACAAACAGGACTGTGCATTACGTGAGATTGTTTCACACTTGCTTTTATTGATCTAACCCTGCAAAATGGCGAATAAATTATAACATATATTTAATTAACTTTCCAATATTAGGCACTTTTTCACTTCAAATGTAAGGCTAAAATGAAGTTCATCACGGCATTATGAGCATAAAACAAGGCCATTATGCAAAAATTACGGCCTTTATGAGAAAACTCGGCTATTATGAGATTGGAGAATATTGATAAGCGCTCCAGCTCGGCCATGACACTGTGATAGGGCGTTTACCACAACTTTTTCCTCGTAACGTTAAAATATCATACTTCTGACTGAGACACCATATCATTCTGGACAAAATAGTAATGGCGGGCTAATCGATTTGTAGGAAATAGCTTGTAAAATATCTTACTGCTAGACATTGCAAAATTTATCTAACTTTTTAATTATTCCATCGAATTTTTGAAACAATCCATCGTTAATCTAGCACAACACAATTCGCAAAACATGACATATTTCGAAGAAATAGTGTCGTGACAAAAGGTCGTGACGACCTCAACAAGACTCGTACTTGTCACAAATAACCTGTGTGCTTTTCCTTTGACCTGACGAGCCCGTATATATATAATGGTTAAGAAGAAGAAGAACTTTTATTTGTACTAAAGCCCTAAAGAGAGCCATTGACAAAGCATCAATATACAGTATATACATACAAAAAATAGAAACATGGCAATACGTGACAAGAAGTCGAGATGGCACGTGTATTCACGGGAAATAATTCTTTGGTAAATAGGAAAGTAGCTCATACACTTTGAGCTGATTCACTTTCTTAAAAAATTACCAAACCAAAAAGCTTTAGGGAACAAGATTAAAGAAAGCGTGGTTTCACATGACATCTCGCTTGGGAGAGGCAGAATAATGTAAATATTACAGTAAGATAAAACATATTAATTTCTATAAAATAATATGGTTAACAAGGTTGGATGCTCCTAGATAATATGTTGATATCATTTAAGGATTTCTTCTTTCTTGGAAATGGGCGCTATTCACAAATGATACATAGTGCTAAAATGATACATTCACCAACACAGAAATACGAAAACGAAAATATATAGCACATGGTGGTGATCTGTACATAACAACGGCATAATAAACAGAAAGATTTGGAGTCTCCATCAACGGAACCATTCTTAAAAGGTTTCTATGATTAGGTTATCTTCAAAGTACTCAATATTATGCATACGACATAAAGCATTTTGTTTGACCAAAAGGTTAAAGTAGTAGATATATCTATATATATTTTATCATCTATATCTTATCGAGTCACCGTTTTCATTTTAGATGAGTAAACACTTGGCAGAAAGGGTAAATATCAAAAGCTGGTTATAATATTTATAATGTAAAGCAATTTATCTTTAATGTAAAATTGGCAAATCTATATTGAATCGATCTGTTGCTGACATTTAATAAAAAACATGATACGAGTAAATACTTAAATTACGAATATCTGTTACATTTTCTGTATTCATAAGAGCAATGAATTTTTAATTACTAGGGTGATTCCAATAGTATCTCTTGATTTATTTTGTACGAAGTTCTTTAAACATATTACGCACAAGGTAAGCATAAAATCAAGTTCCACATAAATAGGTGTGTTTGTATTGGAAACCTTTTTGGAATATATGGTGAAAAATGTTATACTGACACGTACTTGACTTACTTAGTGAAGCATTTTGCATGCAATTAAGAATAATAAGCTTCAAATAAAATGACACAGCCGATGGAATTAAAAAGTTGATGATTTTTCCCTGTTTTGGGCAAATTATCCTATCACCGTGCATTATGAATCTGCTTTTTTCATTGAAGAAAAGACGCCATTTTGAATTAATGCAAGGTTTACGAGATATTTCTAAAACAAGAATCTTATTTGCAATACCTGGCAACAACGGAATTTCACATTAGTTTTTTCACTAAGTTATTAACGTTTTTTAGTTTTTATTTGTTTGGGTCGTCAGACCAAACAAATAATGATAGCGAAATTTCAGAGTCTAATGCTGTTTATTGCAAATGCCGAAAGTAGTCCACTTTTTTGAAGCGGTTACTTCCCTTTATATGTACACTAACGCCGAAAAATTCAGGGGAGATCACTGCGTAAAGATGGTCAAAGACAGGCACATTAATTTTCAAGCAAAATAATATCTGAATGGTCGAAGATTTCTAATATTGTTTTATTGTATTTTCTGATCAAAAATAAGTAAATACAAAGCGGACATTCAATCTCTGACACAGAAGTTTACGACAAACCTAACAACAAATAGTTCTCAAAACAGCTTAAAACTAGCGATTTAAAAGAAAGAAATATTTTTATTTTGTTACAAGTATCCAACAAATTACAACGCATTCAAAGTTTAAAAATAGCGTTGGCTTATAGAATTGTCAATAAATGCACAATCACAAATTACGCGGATGAATATGATTTTATCAATGAAAATACTATTTTTAGCGAATACTACACAACCGAGTAGTGGAATATATAGATTCTACATGTCGGACTGTTTGGGCGAGAAGATTTTCGCTAAATTATCTACTTCATTTTATTTTAAACAACAGGTTTATCCTGAACAAAATACCTCGAAATTAATAAGGATTACAAACCCGAAATGCAATGGAAGTTCTAAATTTAGAATGACTTGATGTTATTCAGACATTATTTGTATAACTTCTCCTTGGCGCAGGGGTAACGCGCTCGCTTAGTGAGTGAGAGGTCTGGAGTTCAAATCCCAGTCGATGAAACTTTTTTTATATATTTTTTTTAAGTGTCTTTGTTAAGGAAGTAGCCATGATATGCAAGGATAAAGTGTAGCTGTCGTAAAAAATGAACATAAATGATATTTTGATGCAACTCTAGTTATGCAGAATTCCGTATGTATCAAACTCTGGTGCCTTGCAAAATGAATTATAATACATAAAAATAAACTTATGCAGGGAAATACATACAGATATACAATACGATTTAGATTGCAAAGATCAGAAAATACCACAGAACTTGCAGCCCTTTGATTCTTTATAAATATACATGCTTATAGTAAGCTCCAGGATTATTAAAGTCGTTACAAGCCCTACTTTAGAATAATATGGTTTTCTTCAGGCCGTTCACCGTGGCTGACGGGTTTTCGCGCTCGCTTAGGAAGCGAGAGATCTGGAGTTCAAATCCCAGTAAAGGCAACTCATTTTTTTCAAATTGTTAAAGTCAAATAAACATTGGATTAGTTTAAACATATTTTATTTCTCAGAATATATATACATGTTATAATTCACAATATACAGATGAAATTCAAATATTCTTAAAAAACAGGATTAGAATGAAAGACAACATGTCTTATGAAATTCTTCTCCTAACATTGGATTGAATATCAGTGTTGCAATTAGTCTTATAGCCAATTTACTACAATTAAAACGCTGGAAAGCATTGGTGGCACTATACATATAATCTCACAACGTGTACCTTTCTTACATTCTGAGACCCAAACAAATTCAGCGCCTTCTGTGCTTTGATTATAAAATTGTCAGTAATTAAGTATTTTCATAATGGCCCGTTTTTGGGCTAATATGACACTACAAAGCCTAATAACAAGGCCATTATGAAAACACATAAATATGAACATTATACTATTATATTTTTTAAACTGCTGATTCAAAGCTGGCGAACCTTGAAAAAGCTTTCATTGAAATCTATGATATAAGTAGCAAAATCACTACCCGTTACACGTTCATTTGAATCTATTGTTAAATTTTGTAATTGATATTGAATGAATCGTATTTTAACGATTTGACATTTGGAAGCTCATTGATCTATAGAAAAGTTGTATAACAAAGAGGTAACTGTTCTGATTTTTTATTTTATTTTCTTGTTTATCTTGACTATATTTCATCAGATTTAGTTGATTTACATTATTTGGTAATCGTAAATTCAAATGTTGTCTATCTTATCTTTAGACTTTTAACAAATTGTCAAAGTTATTGAGAAACATGTATGGTCCACTTTTAAAATTAATCAATTCGTTATGGTTCTTTAACACTTGCTTCACTCCAATGTTTGAATTTATCAAGTTAGATCGAGTGAGTCGAATTATACCTTACAAACGATTAAACTGCTGAGTACATTGATTTTATAGCCAATACAAATTTTGTGCTTACATTTGCATTCATTATTTGTTGCCACAAATAAGCTCTACCAAGTCTTTCGAACATTTTTTTCACAATCGAGAAAGTCTACAGATACTTTTTTTTCCTTTTTAGCAAGAGTGTTTGAAATAAGAGTCTGTAAAATATAAATACAGTTAATTGTTGATTGAGTTTTTGAACACCGAATTGATTGTCAATTAACTTTTCGTTCTTGTCGGGCCTTTTTGTAAGTCGACTTACAATTGATTTTGAGTATACATATGTATTTTTGAAATTATGTTATTTAATGTAAGTCCTCTAAAATTCCTAGCTTCCGGATTGCCTCCCTTGAATATGGGAACGATTATGCCTTTTTGTCTGACTTTTTGAAACGGTCCGTGCGTAACAAATCATTATACAATTTCACAAGAAATGGAGAAATTATTTCAAATGAATGTCTAAATACTTCCGCTATATGATTATATGTCCCGGACTCTTTGAAATATTTTGAGCAAATACGGTATTTTAAACTTCTATTTCAGAGAAATCAGCATCTTAGTCATTATTATATACAAAATTACTATTTCAGTGCGGGTCGCTTTGTTATCGTAAAGATTATTGACTAAATAGTAATTCAACCGATACATTTATATTTTCCTTTGAATTTGTTTTATATTGCAGTTCTATATTTTCAAAAATTGTTTTGGTTGCGATTTTGACAATTTAGAGATAGGTTCTCCTTTATTTTGCTGAAATATGCGTTTACATTTTTTCTTTATTTTTTATATGTAACTTCGTTTTCTATTCAAAAACTCATTTTTCTTTTCGACAGAGTTATCCCTTTGGTAAAAATATTTATTGCATTTTTAGCAGCTTGCGCGCGTCATAACATTCTTTGTTAAATCATTTCTTTTTCCTTGCAATGTTGGTAGTAGATTTCTTAAACCTGCGTTTTCCGAATACACTGAACGAGTTATTGTGCATAAAAACAATAAATTTGCTTACCGATTCGTCAATAAAAATTGCTATTTAAATCAGGAACCAATTGATCAAGAACTGATATATCTATTATTCAATAGTTTCGATCTAAATGTACCAAAACGCGTGTCATCCGATGCGAGAAATAGTTCCCGAACGTGTCATTGTCACGTGATTCATTCGGCGTGCTTCTACGTTCTATGTAAAAATTTAACGCGAAATGACCCGAAAACTCAGTAATTGGCAAAAATACTTTTCCCTGCGATAAATTGAAAATCAGTTTTACTATAGTAAAAAGTCTACAACACTTTCTCCATTGCGATTGTAAAATGTAAAATCACTGTCATTAAGCCGACCATTCCTATTAATAATTTAGTTGTCTTACACATTTCAATAACTCGTTTTCCTTGTAGATCTAAGTTTTTATCGGAAAAATATATGAATTTGTTTCTAATCCGGTATAATTGCTATCCAAAAAATATATCAAAATTCAAAAAAGCTATCTCAGTTCCAGTTCTACTATTAAAGTCTCCGTTTAACATAACTTTACCTAGTAATTTATACTTTTCTATTTCAATTTGTTCAAAGATATAAAATTCATTTCTATCTTTAACTGTTGATTGGCATGGTGGATTGTTAACACAACTAAATATATATCAATATTCTAATAAAAAAGAGTTTTGTCTTATTTTAACCAAACTAATCCACGTTTATGTATATCAATTATCTGTATCTTATCAAGTAAATATGTTCTATAATAATTGATATACCCCCACTATATATTCCCTTTTTCGTACACCAAACAAATGGTACGAACAAAATCCAATTCAATAGCTTAATTGTAGTGCGAGTTTTTTGATAACCAATTCTCATTCAATATAATTATGATATGTGATTTGATTAGTTCTAAAAAGTCGGTATTTTATAATTTACGAAAAAGTCCGTTGATATGCCACGAAATAATGTATAATTGCTCCCTATGACCTACATATATGATGATGGAACAAATGGTTTCCCAATTACTAGCAATTGATCGGAACATATTGTTACCTTACTTTCTAGCAGTTGATGTCAACAAATCTCATTTTTTAGCCTTCTGTCGCTACTGATCGGCTTCAGAATAAAATGGTTTACGGGCACTATGCCATTTCTTCGAAATTTGAACTCTAACCCCGACGGCTTTTTGCTTTTAGCTAGTCTTTTAAATTAAATGCTGCAGTCCGATCGTGTTCATGCGTAGCTATGAAATTTAACAGTTATTGGACTTGTACGGATTTCGAAGACGGTGAGCTCTATCGAAAAGCATTTTACTGGAATCGACTGATATTATATATTGTCCTTTATAAATGCAATTACCTCCAGCTTAAAGATTTCCACTTCCAGTTCCGCTTGTATTGGGCAATGTCCAAGCTATCAACATGCAATTTTTATTTGTGCTTACAAATGTCGAAGATCCTTCTGACATACCATAGAAATTGAGATTTTCTTGCAAACTCCTATTTGCAGCATTACAAATCTTATACTGTCGACACTGTCATGAGAAATGCACGAAATCTTGCAGGTACAAAATATGCTGTCGATAGAGATTACCCACCCGAAGTAAGAATTGCTAGGAAAAAACTTTGGCCTGCGTACAAAGAGTACCGTAAAAACCGTTCGAATCGTGTGCAATTAAAATACCCAGCAGCGCTTATTATTGTAAATGACAGGGTCATGGTAGACGAGTTTCCGTGCTGGGACGAAATCATGAGCACAAACACTAAAACGTTAACCGGTAAGGACCAATTTATAACAACCCAGCCAACGTTGTCAAGCCTTTTACATTCTAAAGACAACAACATTAATAGCCAAACACATGCAGACGGATGTAGTCCTGTCAACGACGCAGTCATACACACCCCAGTGACCTTTGAGTCACAATCAAGTCTTAATAATATATCCACAGTGCCGATTCAAAAAAACTCAAGAAGTGAAGAAACAAACCTTAAACAGATAAAACCCACAGAAAGTTAACAAACATCACGTGGTAGGCCAAAATCTAGGACGACATCATTAGCCAGTCAGCGAAGAGTTCAGTCTGTCAGTACTCGTCCAGTGAAACATACGTCATCAAATCAACCAATGGAAAACGCGCATCAATCACAAAGGTCAAAGGGCGATGACTAGCGGGTTTCAAGCGGTGTTCATGTAAACACTGAATGTGATAATAATGTTGTGAGATTCGCTTTATGAGGCAGTGGGGAAGAGGTTAGAAGGTAGTCTTGAAAAAACTTCAGGAATCAGTGGATAAATGTGTGTTTAGCTGCTGACTTTGTAAAAAGTAAAATGTGCTGTTAGAGTTAACCGTTATGAAAATTGACAAAACTAAATCAGTACTCAAGAAGGGAGAACGTGAGATTATTTGGTTTTAGCTATTTGATCAGGGAAAAATCGCTTACTGAAACGGCTAATTTCTATGTTTAATCAACATCGCTAGACTTGATGCCAAATGCAAGGACATCGAAAACGTCTACAGGGAAACATATGACGAGGAGACATAGCAAATGGTAGTGTTGTCGATGAGTCGGAAATAAATTTGAGTGTCTCCAACAACTTAGAAGAAGGATTGGATGAATCTTATACTCCATTCTCTGCTGCAGATATCAGTACCTGTCATCCGATTAAAGGGAAGAAACCGCATTATATGTTAGATTTGTATCACGTAACAAAGCTGATGGTGTTGTTTTCAATAAAGAAACGTTTTATCAATCAGCCAAACGTACAAGGGAGTGTTCATATCTGATGATCTAACACCGTTGAGGCTACGTTAAAGGATTATATCAAGGAATCGGGGGAAAGTTTTCTAAACTTTACACCCGTGATGGTAACATTCATTGTTTATTCAAGAATAAAGATGAAGTAATCTCTTCACCAGATGATCTTTTTAAGATTGAGTTGCCAATTGACTTTAGAAAAACTTGGTCTTGAAGCCTATGAATAGGAATACGCAGAGGCTCAGTCTACTCGTAACCAGTTATGTTTTGGGGAATAAATGACACCTATTAGTTCAACTTCATTTAATTTTTGTTCTAGTTATAACTTGACCGGGTGGTCAAGTCTGTTTCAACAAGTAACGATTTTTTCCAATAAAGTTTATTTCAGTTGATATAGTTTCTAACCAGGGTGATGATGGAAAAAAAGTTATCTTGTAGTAAAAAATGACAACATTAATAAACAGTTATCGCAACGTTGATTTTTAATTACCATAATAGTGATATAGGGGCATGTAGTATGAACTCAAAATATGACTCTAATCAAGTTAAATATGTGTGTATCTGCTGACAAGGATTCTACTTTAAGTAAATCATGATGATAAACAGTTACCGAATAACAGTGACTTGGGCCAAGTGAATCAAAATCAGTGGAACAATGATAATTCTAGTCATATAGATCAGTGTTTAAATAAATATTCAACCTTGTTCGAGTACAAGTTACTCAAGTCAGTTAAAATCATCAACTTGTTAACTCTAGTGATTTAAGTATGCTTAATTCTTTTAATAATTATGATGATATTTCAACATGATCATGTATAATTGTATGTCTAATATTTCTAATATTACAAAAATGTTGTTCTATAAAATGTATGTGGGCTTAGATCTAAAACTTGTAATTCCAGACTTTGGGCAGAGGGATCACTTTGTTTCCAGAATTTTGTACTTCACAACAGAAGGTGTCAAGTGCCGTGTGGCAGCTGTAAAAAAAGTTGCCCCGTACTTCACTTCAGTGTTGTTATATTTTTCTGGTCCTTCGGGATCATTGATGCCAGCACTTTAAGTGTTGAGAATTGAGTAACGCTCAAGCCGGTGCTAGGGGGCATGAGGGATGTTGCACTTATTCAGTATTTCTCATGTACAGACTCAATCAAAACCCGAGTCTGCAATTCTTATGTAATTTTGTTGTGATTAATGCTTCCGAGGGATCACTTTGTTTCCAGAATTTTCATTAATTTTTGTTGAAAAAATACGATATATTTTTTGTTTCTGAAACCTAAAATTAGATGCATATGACACTGTTTGTATGAAAGACTATGTTTTCTTTCACAAATTTCGAGATAAATGCCGTAATAAAATCGGGGGGAGTGGGAGTTTTTATCAAGAAATCTTTATCCACAAAATTAACCTGTGTTTAGATTGTAGCTCTGAGAATTTTTTTATTTTTAAAATGCAAAGATTCTGATGTCATCTTTGGAAATGTTTATATTCCCTCCTGAAGGATCTCATTATAGCTCTCTTGAATTTATTTGATAGCTTAGAAAGTTGTATTATTGATTTGAAAATCAAATTTGCAAAACTGTTTATTCTGTATTTTTGGTGATTTTTCAATGCAAGAACTGGTTTCTTGAGTGATTTTGTTGACTTTGATAAGTATGTAATTAATGAAATTTTTTGATGATATTACCATGCAACAATATAGTTTATGAATAACCTTGATGAACTTGGTTTCCCCTGTTGAACGTTTTTCTTGTGACAGCAAATGTAATAATTATGGCCAGAGACTTATTCAGTTGTGTAAATCTGCAAATATCTTTATTGGTAATGGTAGATGTGGTAATGATGCATATATTGGTAGAAAACACATGTAATAAAGGTAATGGTAGCTTGATTGATTATTTGCTTATGTCAGGAATTTTGTTCCCTTGTATAACATATTTTAATGTTTTGCAATTTGATCCAATTTTATCTGATGTGCCATTGTGCATTGAATTTTGTTTAACTTGAACATTATACCAGATTGTAATGTTATGGATGCAAGTATCAAATCTAAAGATGATGTTTGTTATAGGCCTGTGTGGAGTTCTAATTTAAGTGCTAGTTATAAGCATAAGTTCGATAGCACAGCTGTATCAAATTTTGATTGGATGAGCTTAAAGAGGTTTGTGAAAATCGTCATTTTGATGTAAATGTTGTTAATCATTTGACCGGTAAAGTGTCTGGTATTTTAACCGATGCAGCTGTAAGTTGTGATCTTATAAAGAAAAATGTTAATCATAGGAAGTCTAAGAAAAACAATAAAATTTGGTTTGATAGTGATTGTAAAAATGCTCGTATTCAATATATGAAATTATAAAAACATGTATAGCAGGAACCCTACTGCAGAAAATAAAGATAGTTTAGTTTGTAGTTAGCCGACAGTATAAAAAAGAAGTTAAGAAAAAAGTTTAGAGCATATCAGAAAAGCATTGTTGATAAAATTAAAGGTTTAAAAAATAAAAGATCCTAGATCTTATTGGAGTCTATTGAACAAAATATTCAGGTGATCGGAAGGAAGTTATTAACAAAGTAACAACTGAGGCTTTTTTTGATCATTTTAGTAAATTGAATGAGGTTGACACTCAAGTTTGACATTGATGACTTTGATATAACTAATGTCTCGTCAAATAACTCTGATTTAGATAAACCATTTACTGTATTAGAAATACGTAAAGCTATTATTTTTTCACTGAAAAACAATAAAGCATCATCTTCCTTTGATCATGTATTGAATGAATATCTGAAGAATGTACCCGACAGCATGTTTGATGTGTTTTGTTATTTGTTTAATATTATTTTAGATTCTGGAATTTTTCCTGAAGTTTGGAGTAAAGGGATTATTTTACCAATATACAAAAACAAGGGGTAACATAGACGATCCAGATAATTATAGGGGAATTACTATACTTAGTTGTTTTGGGAAACTTTTCACAAATGTTCTTAACTCTAGACTCAATAATTTTTTTAGAAAGTAATAATATTCTCTGTGAAGAAACAAGCTGGATTTAGGAAAAAGTATAGCACTACTGATCATATATTTTCTCTGAAAACTTTGATTGATTTATATCTGTCTAAAGGTAAAAAGTTATATTGTTCTTTTATTGATTATAGAAAGGCTTTTGATAGCATAAATAGAACTGCACTTTGGCAGAAATTAATTAGCAATAATGTTGATGGTAAATGTATAAAGATCATTTATAACATGTATTTACAAGCTAAATCTTGTGTTAAAATTAATTCTTTTAGTCATATGTCGGATTTTTTATACAAGTCATACAGGCGTTCGTCAGGGTGAAAATTTATCTCCCATATTGTTTTCTTTATTTTTAAATGATTTAAACTATTTCCTGTCACAACATTTTAATGGTCTGGATCTACTATCAAACATTGTAAATGATACCCTGAGTGATTCTGATGTTGAAATGTATTTTAAATTGTATATTCTTTTATATGCTGATGACACTGTCATATTTGCTGAATCTGCTGAAGAACTGCAAAAAAGCACTAGATGCAATGTCAAATTATTGTCAATTATGGCATTTACAAGTTAATCCTAGTAAAACTAAAATTGTTGTTTTTTGTAAAAGTAAAAGAGGTTTATGTAATATTCCAGCCTTTAGTTTTGAAGGTAATTTGCTAGAAATTGTTGATGATTTTTCATATCTGGGTGTTAAGTTCTCTTATAATGGTAAATTTGCTAAAACAAAGAATCATTTATTAGAACAGGCAAGGAAGGCTATGTTTTCAATTATAGTTAAGGCTAGAAAATTGGATTTTGCCTATCAGTATGCAAATTCATTTATTTGATAGCATGGTAGCACCTATATATTGTTATATGGTAGCGAAGTGTGGGGAATTGAAAATGTGAATATCATTGATAGATTTCAATTAAAATTTTATAAACTCATATTAAATTTGAAACAAAGTACTCCAAAATTGTATGCTTTATGGAGATTTAGGGATATTACCTTTATCTATTCATATAAAAAGTAGAGTTTTGTGCTTTTGGAATAAGATTTTAAGTAGCAAACAGGAATCAATAAGCCATATATTGTATGATATGTCACACTCTTTGTATTGTAGAAATGTGTTGAAACTCCCATGGATGAATAGTGTTTGTAAATTACTAGATTCACTGGGTTTATCAAATTTTTGGATTAATAATGTTGCCACTTCTCTTCCATTGTTTAAGAAATTGTTAAAAAATAGACTGAAAGATCAGTTCATTCAAAATTGGCATAGTGAAATGTCACAATCGAGTAAATGTCTGAATTATAGAATGTACAAAAGTGAATTCAGATTTGAAAAGTTTTTAGATATTTTACCATCTCATTTAGCTTTGGTACTATTGCGCTTTAGATGTATGAACCATAAAATGCCTATTGAGTCTGGTAGATTTTGTAATATACCAAGAGAATTAAGAGTGTGTAATTTATGCAATAATAGCTCACTTGGTGATGAATATCATTATTTATTTAATTGTCAATTCTTTAATACTGATAGAAAAAAAATATATTACTAGAGAGTATAGTACTAATGTTAATTCAATCAAGTTTTCTATGTTAATGAATAGCACAGATAGGAGTATATTGTTAAAAATTGCAGTATTCTGTAAAAAAATTATTTCAGCATTTAAGTAACTGATAACTAAGCTTATTTTCATAATGTAACACTTTCATTTTTGATTTATATTTGCCATGTAATACATCAGCATATTTCGTGGATATCTCTTTATATGTCATAATATATGTATATATTATTGTATATGTGACTGATGCCTCTATGAGGCCCAGCATTTTCAAATAAACTGTTCAAACTGTTTATTAAATGTAACAAATTGAAGAGTGTAGAAATTATTGAAATATTTAATAAAAATGACATTATTTGTTTTACGGAAACATGGGGGAGTTTTGAACATGATTTTTATGTAAAAGGCTTTCAACACTTTTTCTTAAATAGAGATGTAAAACTAAAAGGAACGACTAGGAATTCGGGTGGTCTGCTGATATATGTTAGAAACAAATTTGTGACACAAAATATGTTTTTGTTTGATTACTCCGATTCACATTTATGGTTAAGATTTCAATCTCAACATTTTAATTTTGGGACAGACCTTTTTCTTTGTTTATGTTATATTGTACCGACAAATTCAAGTAGAAACATGCAAGTTGAGAGCAATATATACGATACAATTATTGACAATATCTTATACATTTAAAACATGTATGGTGATGAAAATTGTACATTTATGCTCTTGGGAGACATAAACTCGAGGGCTGGCCTCTTACCCGATTACGTGGTTGATGATTCTGATATTTTATTTAATTGTAATTTACTTCCAGATGATTATACAGCTGATGTATCTTTACCTCGCTTTTCACAGGATGAATATACCAATTCAAATGGGTATTTACTGCTTGACTTTTTAAAACAAACAGGGCTTAGAATAGCTAATGGGAGGGTAGGGAATCCTGAACAGTCGGGGTCTTATACTTTTGTAGGATATAATGGGTCAAGTGTAGTAGACTATTGTATTGTTGATATTCAAATGTTAACTGAATTTAAATCATTTATAATACATGAACCTAATTTATTATCTGACCATTGTTTGATTGAGTTTACCTTGAAGGGTAGTATGTATGCAATTAGTAATGTTATAAATATTCCCAACGAACCAGAGTTTAATGAACTCCGTAGTTGTTACAAATGGATAATGATTATAAAGATTTATATGTTGAAAAAATAAATAGTGAACAGTTTATTTCTGCAATAAATGACTTAAACCAATCTGTAGAAAATGCTCAATGTTGTAATGATATTGACAGTAATATTGAATGTTTTGTTAGTTGTATTGATCAAGTTTGTTCACCAATATTTAAGAAAACAGTTAAATGTAATGCTCATATTAAATCAAATAACAATTATTCAACACATTTCAATGATAGCTGTAGCAATAGTAGGAAAGATTTTTATCAAAAACTTAATAACTATAGGCGCAATAAAAATGACATAAATAGAAAGGAAATGATAGAAGCAAGAAGTATTTATAAGAATAATGTTAGGAATTTTAATTATGAAAAAGACAAACAAAACACTGATAAATTACTAAATGCCAAATATAAAAGTGCTAGACTTTATTGGCGAATGCTTAAGGAATCAGTTGCACCAAAGGCACCAAAAGGTATATCTTTAGAAACTTTCACGAATTATTTCAAAGCAATTAATAATCCTGATGACTCATTTTTTCAAGCTTCACGACGACGTTATATACTTTATTGAGAACGTTAAGCAAGAATTAAATGATATGTTTTCTGAGTTAGATGTACCTTTTTCTCGCTTAGATATTTTGAAGGGCATATCAGATCTGAATTTGAATAAGAGCGGAGGCCCGGACCGAATATTAAACGAATTTCTTATTCATGGAAAAAATGTTTTAGCTGGCTATTTTTTAAATCTTTTTAACAAACTATTATATCTTGGGTATTTTCCTAAAAAGTGGAGCGAAGGTCTCATTGTTCCTATACATAAAAAAAGGAAGTCTGTCGGAAGCTGAAAACTTTAGAGGTATTACACTTTTAAGCGTTATCGGAAAATTATTCACACGTTTAATAAATACTAGGCTTACAAATTGGGCAGAAAATTATTACGTCTACGTAGAATCTCAAGCGGGATTTAGAGCCAAAATGGGCACCGTTGATAATATTTTTGTTTTACATGGTTTGATTAATCATATTATTAATAATAATAAACAATTGTTTTGTGCATTCATAGATTTTTCAAAAGCATTCGACTATTTAGTAAGAGAAAACATTTGGTATAAACTTTATCAATAGGGACTTCGTGGTAGGCTTTATAATGTTATTAAATGTCTCTACAGCTGTGTCACATCTAGAGTAAGATTAAATAATAATGTAGGAGAAATATTCGAAAGTTATTTAGGAGTACGACAGGGCGAAAGTCTTTCCCCTTTTTTATTTTCAATGTATCTAAACGATCTTGAAGACGAGTTTTATTTAAAAGGGTCAAAAGGCATAGACATCGGTTACTTGAAGTTATTTTTGTTAATGTATGCTGATGACATTGTAATATTTGCTTCTTCAAAAGACGAATTACAGGATAATCTTAATATTTTGCATAAGTATTGTAATCGTTGGAAATTATGTCTTAATAAGGCTAAAACAAAAGTAATTGTTTTCAGGAAAGGGGGCCGCCTGCCACAAAATCTTAACTTTTATTATGATGGATATCCTTTAGAAATAGTTAACAAATTTTCATATCTAGGTGTTGTTTTTACGACTGGTGGTTCTTTTAGTGAGACTCATAAAACTTTATCCGGTCAAGCACAGAAAGCGATTTTTAGGTTAAGAAAGTATCTGTACAATTACACTAATATTACAATTGAACACACTTTACACACTTTAGAATTATTTGATGAATTAGTTAAACCGATTCTTTTGTACGGTTCGGAGGTATGGGGTTTCACTAAAGCTCCACAAATAGAAAGAATTCATACTCTATTTTGTAAATCTATTTTTTATGTTAAAACCTCTACTCAGAATGACTTTATCTATGGTGAACTTGGTAGAACGGATCTTTATTCGCAGCGTACTTTTAGAATAATTAAATATTGGTTAAAAGTTACAAGTAGTATCGAACGAAAATATATCAAATTGATTTACTTGCAAATGTTAAGTGATATAGATAAAAAAAACCCAGGGTAATAAACTGGGCATCTCAAGTCAGATACGTTTTAGGAAATTTAGGATTTTTCGAAGTTTGGCTAGCTGAGGGTGTTGGTAACCAAACATTGTTTTTATCTAAGCTAAAACAAAGACTTTCAGATGTTTTTATTCAAGATTGGACAAGTCGTATAAATTTATCATCAAGAGCAAGATTTTATAGAGTATTTGCAAAATTTGAATACAGCTTTTATCTAAAAAATGTTAATATAAGTAAATACTTGACAGCTTTAACCAGATTAAGACTGTCAGCTCATCATTTAAGTGGAGAAACTGGCAGATGGCGTAACATTTCCTTAAGCGACAGATTATGTAGCGCATGTCAAAAATTAGAAGACGAATTTCACCTATTGTTTGAATGTAAATTGTATAATTCTATTTGGAAGCGATATATCAACCAATATTACGTAATAAACCCAAATATGTATAAAACTGCAGAACTGTTTAACTCTCATTCAGTACAAATTGTAAGAAATTTAGCAATGTTTGTCTATAAAGCTTTCGAGATTAGAAAAGAATCTACATTGCAATCTTAGAGAGTAATAAATAGTTATATACTGTATGATTCTAAAGTTCCTTTCTAAACTTTCATATGTTCCTCTTTACATGTAAAAAACATTTTCCTATTTTCAAACTTTATTTGATACCTTTTAAATGTTAGATATGTTGTATCATGTTCGTTATTCTTTATTTTTCTTTCTTTTTTTTCTTGTTCTTTTCATAGTATTTTTATTAAACAATTTTTATTATAGCAGAAACTAAAGGTAAACAAATCTTGATTTTCGTTTACATTATAATTGACATGGTTATTTCCCCTGTATGCGTCATACTCGTCTTGTACTCAAGGCAATTTGTCAAATACTAAAATGCATATTTGTATGTGTGTCTAAATCTGACATATTCATTTCTGACATAAAAACATGTCATGCTTTAGAGTTTTAGGTGTAAAATAATGGTCTTGTAATTTCATTTTCGATACAAGGCATTATGTTACATATATGTTTATGTATACATTTGTAGGAGGTTAGTAATACCAAACATTATAAATATATTTATATATGAGCATATTATGATAAAACAAGTTAACATTTATAACCATTGATGTTTAGTAAAAAGAACACATACAGAACAAGGTAACAAACCAAATAATCAAAGAGATAAGTATGTAAGAAATTATAATTTATATGAATTAAAATGTAAACGACATCATATAGTTTTGATAATATACGAATGTAAAAATATGTTGAAAGTGAGTAATATTATTATATCATTGTATTGTAATGTATTGTGTAATGTATTGTATTGCTGAGAATGTTGTAATTTTATTTTGTGTCAGGTTAAGGGCTTATTAGCCTAAACCAGACTGTTATTGTCTACATGTGGATTTTGAAATAAAATTCTTCTTCTTCTTCTTCTATACTTCATCTTTTTCTTTTCTCATAAAATTCTTTGATATCACTCTCATTTTTTCGCATTTTTCATCTTTAAACTGCCAAATCGATCTTGATCATTTTTCATACCTACGCCTTTTTCATCATATTTGTTGCTTTTGAACATATGAAATTTTTCAACGTTCGTCACCCTTTCATCAATATTTTTCACTTTAATTTCCAAATCAGTGAATTTAATACTAATGGAGTTTACTTTGTTTTCGACATTATCAATTTTATCTACATATACTTAAAGCAGGTTATTCATGCTTTTGATGTTGATCATAGAGGTTGCCCAGGGTGGAATGGGTATTTTTTCTTTTGGTACCGACTTTAAAATTGTGTCGATGGTGGTGATGAATAAGGCGACTGCATAGCCTGCATGAAAATGCCAGGGCCCGAGGCCTGCTCAAATTGTTTGCAGGCTGATAATGAACTGTGTGCGAACTGTCAATTGTAAAGTTCTCAGGCGAAGATGGCTTTGACCCTTTTACTAAGTTGTTTATCTGCTAAACGGTTGTATAGATATCTCATGAGTGAATACTCCAATGCAACAGTGTTGTTATTCATTATGTATCTTCAATCAGTAAAAAATCTGACTCTGAGTCCTGGTCATATATCTGATATAAAAAATTCAAACATTTTTGAAATATTCTTTAAAAAAAAAAATAAGTGCTATTTGTTACAGAATTTTCTGGTTTTAAAGCATCTGCCTACATTAATGATGTTCTATCCCTTTCTTGACTCATGCTAAAGAGAAACATTATCATCATCTCTAGATCATCTATATATATATATATTTCATTACATGTATTCTTTTTTATATAAATCTCATCCTTATGATTTTTATTTCTTATTTTACTCAACGATAAATATTGAAAAATATATAAAGAAATATAACTTAATTTCAGTTAAAAATGTTATCATTCTCCAATTTTTCTAATTCTATAGATATTTCATCACATGTGCATTGGGGAAGGAAGTGAACAAAATGGGAGTTTTGACAAATGGTAAGTTGATAAACAATATAAGGTTCTTACACCGACTGCCGGTACAGACCAGAAAATCTAGCTTGAGGGCCACTGATTACGGTGGTAACGAGGCTTTAACTCGGCAAACTAGAGCGTACAAAACTGTTTTTCAGCTCAAACGCAGATATCTGAACTGGAACAAAATGAACACAAATCAATAAAAATCATGAGATTCGAGACAGATCTCAGTAAAATGTTTAATTACTTATTTTAAGGATATAAGTTGCTGTTTGGTAAATAAGGAACTTTAAAATATTTATTTTGAAAGCAACCTGCAAAATATCTGTTGTTCCCTGAGGTGTTACCGCACAGTTGTGTTCGAAATAGTGAATAAATATGCTTCTCAAAAGGCGAAATTTGAATATGTTAAAATAATGATGGATTCGTAAACTGGATGACATAAAAAACCTAATGAAGAGTAATATACAAAATCCAGTTTTTTGATTGGCAAATGTGTGATTGGTGTACATTAGGCATACATTGGCATCATAGCCAGAAAGGGCCTCTGTCTGGATGACGACAAAATGATGACACAGTTTGCCATTCTAAGTAATCATGTACATTGTATTATGTTTAGTTATATCGATTTTTCGAAAATAACCTAGACGGAAGTTATAAATTTTTTTATGCGAACGTACATATAATACATAGACATTATGCTGATAATTAGGAATAATAATTTACGTTTCATTATCTAACTATTGTCTTTGATTAAATGTATTGGAGTTTGACTTTATTTTTAACTTATCTGCACACATTATTCTCATGTTATCTTTAATGATCTACGGCAATTCATCGTAAATCCACGATGTGACTATCTACATGATATCAATCATATGTTTTATTTGAAGCCAACTTGCAACGAACTTGTAACACCGGTACACACATAATACTTCTAGAAGTAGTCCATCAATTCCTGTTTGATATTCAGAAGTTTGGATTAAATATTAACAGATTTGTGGATATTCTTTGGATATTTGTATAATGTATATGACCAGTTCCTAGCTGTATACATGTATGTTTAGGTTTTTTAGAGAGACGGATAAATGTGACATAAAAAAGTTTTTTGAAGGGATTCCTTTGAAAGTGTCCCGTACTCATGTCAATCTGTAGCAATTTTGCTGTTTTGTTTTAACTAGACAAACTAATTTGCGTCATCGGGAAAGGCCCATGATTAAACAATAGGTACACACACGTAGTGCTTCTATGTCAGTTTTTTTAACCTGAAGATTATAAACGTGTAGATCATTTTGTGTAACATCGGTTCTTAGTTGATGTTGATTTGTTGAAAAACATTACATTTGTATCTTTATTTTAATTTAAGATAATAGCATACATGTTCCTATGGATATCTAGCGTTTTCAGATAATCATACAATTATCTAAAACTACAATTGTATTTCCTTTGCAGTAGATTTTAGTAGTTAGAGAAGACAACATTAAGGTTAAAGTGAAAAAGAAAAAAAGTGATAACGACCCTTGTGACACCAATAGCTTGTCCTAGGGAAAGATCACATATTTCGTTTGTCTCTTCTCTCAAGCAGAAAGAAAGAGAAACAGTGACTATTTTTAGATACACCCATGACGTCTGCATTACCCATTTAACGTCATCTTCATAGTAATCAAAGGAAAAAACTTTCAAAGAACACCACTGTTAGTAGGAAACCTGAATTTTAAAATGGAAATTCATGTCAAACAAATCTTATAAAAAATTCAGTTTTAAATTCTTACTTTTTTGACAAACAATATACCATACATAATATAAATAAATATTTTCATGTACGCATTTATTTATTAAAGTGGTATGTCTGGTCAAATGAATCTTCATTGAGATATTCTGATGAATCAAAGGGGTTCTTTTGTACAGGGATGCAACTTCTTGGCAGTCAATGTCTTCGTTTAATGCAAGGAAATTGTTACCAAGTACCGCAGGGTTTCTTTTAAATGCTTAAAGACCTAATAAGCATTAGTTAATGACATTAAAATTATTCATATTGTATATCAACCAACTTAAGAAGATATTCTTTAGCAAGATGAAACACACAGTTCTGAGTTGAGAACTATTTTATTATTACCAGACATAATGATACAAGACTCTTTGAAACACTTCTGAAAACAAACTTATATTACATAAGTGACCTATTTCCTTAAGGTAGTACACCTCTAATGGGCACTATAAGGAATTGTAAATTTGACAACATAGGACAGTTATATGCCTTAAATGTCACCTGTATGCAAAATTTAAACAAAATTTACCGTGTGGTTTATGAGTTATGGACATTTTTATGAACTAAAACTTTGCCATTAGAAGGGATTTTTTCAGAAATGAGGAAACTCTAAATAATCTATAATATCATTATTATGAAAAATGTTTTCCTTTTGCTCATTGTTAAGAAATAAACAATGACATATAGGTAACAAATTAAACAAGCAAAATGATTGTTTTTAAATGAAATGTTTTAATATGTATAAAAATGTAACTCTACCCCACCAACTTTTAACACTAATTTGACCATTTCCCTATGTAAAAGCCTTATTTAAAATATCCCTAAAATTGTCCAAAATGAGGGGCTATTTTCAAAGTTTGCCTAAATTTTCTTTAATGTATATTGGTTGGTCTTGCAAAATATAAAATACTTTTACCGTTTAGTTTTTATTTTATTAAACTTTGAAAATATCTGGTATCATATTTGCTATTAAATTGGCATTATTTAGTAAATAAATACCTACAATAATTATAAAATTAAAATAAAACACTTTTTTTCTTCCATAGGGGGTCTGAGAGATTAAAAAAATGTTAAAAAGAAAAAAAAGAGTGAAAAAAAAATTGCCCCTTCTGGGGTTTGAACCCACACCCCCTCAGTTTCAATACACTTTACAGTGATTTTAGCCTATTTGAATACTCTTCAAAGTGGAGACAGTGCATTAGGGGTGTACTACCTTAAGTCTAAACTCACTAAACATGCGAAAAAATGACACTGGTCAATTGTTTTGTCTTACGGAAAGTTAGCCCCGTTTAGTACTTTACTTTTGTCCTTACCAGTAATTATACCTTGGTGACCATATCCGCCCCAAAATGAAGACATTGACTACCAAAACGGTTTGTCATTTCCCCGTCTGAAATAACTTATTCACTGCATCATCATATCGCATTTAATACAATCTTAAACAAGCATGCAACTTCAAAGTCTTCAAATATTTTTTATGATATATTTTCCGTTTAACAGCTTAAATTTTATAAGATTTCTTTCACATCATCTGTTGTTTTATTGTTTCTTTTTTCAAATTCAAGTTTTCTCTAACTTACCTTTGTCGTTCATTGAAACACTGCTCATTATTTTTAATTATTAATACACTTAACGGATTTTATAACCCCACACTTATATTTTGGCTAATATCTCTTTAAAACCATTAAATTCTACAATGAATCTTTACAGAATTTTAATTTATCATTTCATTCCATTAAAACATTCAAATAATAACGATCAAGTTAAATATCGATGAACCACACGTTATTTAACAGCAGTACCCGTAAAATCAAATGTCACATTTTTATAACCTTAATATCTGTTGTGTCTGCATTGAGCTCTGATAACTGCAGTACATATATAGTACATATACAGTATATAACTAGAGATATAACCCTGTGGAATGACCATATCCTAATAAGAGCATTTTCTAGCACCCGTAGAGTTCTTGGCTGCTGGCAAAGCTTCCTTACCCTCGACAAATTTGTAAATATTGTTTGAATGTTCTCAGAAAATACAACCATTAGACGACACCATATGCACTTTTAGAAAATATCGGAAATACCGCGGTCGGTAGGATTTATAGCATAATAAAAATCGGCTTGAAAATAATCACTGAAAACTTTACTTTAGCCGAGCTATTTTGGCCATGTACGTTGAATTTTATTGTCATGTGCCGAAGTTGCTTACCCACGGTGCTTTTTAAATCTTTATAAAAAAGTGATTGTTACTTGTTTCCCTGTCTATTAGATGCATGTTCACAATGTTCATTTTTACGAGTGCTCTTTTTTAGTAATTGATTATCTTTACTGCGGCATTGGTTTAAACCTTTCATTCTGTCTGACCAGATAATATTGCTTTTTATTTCTTTATTAAAACAATATCTACACAAGTATATGCAATTTTTTACATACATACATTTTTTAAACGGAGTGGTACCTTATAACTTAAAACAATAATGTTTTTTAGAATGTTTTATAAATCGCCCTTATTTTTTGCATAAATGTTCGAAATCGAATTTAAATAATTGTTATTGGACGCCAAAATGATAACAGACTAATAGATGCTTGCTTCTTTTAACCAAATATTCAAATCTGATTTTTTGCGGATTATTGAAAATTGGTTCTTTATAACCACTTCCACAGAGTTACATTCTATATTACGTTAACTTACTGCGAAAATCGACCAGCTTCAAGGGTCAATGAATCTCGCGCAAGGGATTGTGGGTCTGGATCTCTCTTTCTGTATCATAAATTTCTGTCACTTCTAAAGTTAGATAAAGACGAACTATTTTTCCACGGAAGAAAGCCTTTTTATTATTCATTATCAATTGTTGGTAAACTTTAGTCTCAGTTTTTTTTCATATTAGATGATTTACTTTTGACATACGTATCTTGTTGTTGTGTGTAATCATTATAAAGTTGACATTTGAAACATTTTCTATTCAGCATATAATATCCTAATTTTAATCTTTTTCACAAAAATGTAAAATACATTAAGATTTGCTTTTCAGTTATTTGGGGATTTGTTGTTGTGTTTGTTTGCCTATCGATAGCCAAATTCGGCGTAGGTAAGTTAATTAGCATTACTTAGATGAAATTACACTTTAATATTATACGAACTAATGAAAATCTTCCTGAAAATAGAACCGTTGATAACTACACAATTTCCTTGAGAATTGTAGGACATTTGTCCCCCGAACAGTTGCCACCATGGACGATTGCCCGCTTTTGTGTACGCGGATATTTCCCACTCATATGTTTTGAAAAGGCGGACATTTGCTCCCCTAAAGTATTTGAAAGGCGGACATTTTCCCCCTGTATTAAAAAATTTCGAAGGAGGATTGAGTGAATAATGAATCAATGAATCACCGAACTCAACCATTCTGTCATAAACATACTAAATTGATTGAACTTTTTATTCGTTTACGATATGAATGCGCCAATGTACCAAGGACAATTATTATTATTGACCAGTTTATATACAATCATCACAATTTTGTAGATGCTTTTATTGTTTTTATCATAAATAAACTAGAAATAAAATGTATAAGTTGTTTTCAAATAAAGAAAGAAAAAAAAAACGATAGACAAATGAAAGGTAATGGAATATGAAATTAAACATTATCGCGACAATATGTTTCAGGTTTACACTACATCAATAAATGCCCAGCAGATAACAAGATTCCAGAGTTCATGGTGGAAAATAGTTGTGTCGTAACGGTCATCGATATTCTTGTTGGACTTACAAAACTAAATGAAGTGAAAGGTTTCCTCAACACTATACAGGATGATCATCGCATAACTGTCATTGTTGCTGACCATTTAATTAGCATGATTATCGGTTTGTTAACATAAAAAATGTATTTCTATTATATAATCTAATCATATGATGTTGTGGTACATGCCAGATATCACGGTCGCGTGCATTGTAATTGATCTCATTTGATTGAATATCTAAACAATGAACAGTAAAAAATTATAAACCTTACGATGCATTTATGCACCTATCAATATTAGGGGGATTTGACATCTTGAAATGTTTGAAGTCTAAATCCCCACCCTAGAGACAACCAATTTTGTCTAAATCCCCACCCTTGAGCCTGCTTGGTGCATCAAATGCCCCGGGGGTAGGGGAGAGGGTAAATATTTAATAGATCAATCAATAAATAAAACTGTTATCAGAAAAACAATGAAAAATTTAAGTTCAAAGGCTTATCATTAGGAAAATAATGAATCCATATTAATGGGCCTCGGAAGTAAGGTAGGTATAGTCACTCCCAATGAGTATATATGTATCAATAACTTTGATAGTATTCAAATAATTAGACTTTGAAGATACTTATATTTTTATATAAAAATGGGTATTTTAAAGTAATAAAGGGGCATAATTCTGAAAATAATGCATCAAGGTTATAGACCTTCTTAGTATGGTAGTGGTAGTCCCACTTAATACCGTACCTAGTTTCAATTAAATATCTTTCATAGAATAGAATGTATGACTAAAAAAACTTAAACCAATGCGGACACGGACACACAATCGATCGTATAAGCTCTTTAATATTTTACATTTATAGTTTAGCTTCAAAATAAACCTACTAAACTAGTTTCTGACTCCACATGACCCAGTTTCTGTAGGGATGGTAAGCATGCTGACCAAGCTTAATTATAATTGAAGCATATCTGTGGCCTCTTAGAGTGTTAAAACACTAAAAGTTGAGGACATCAGATTTAAGAAGACAGACATTCACCGGTCATGATCACAATAGCTTCGTGCCCACAGCTCAGATGAGCTAAAAACTTACAACACTTTAACTTCTTATTTTATTTTAACATTTAACACAAAAAAGTCATTAAAAAAGACATTCTTCCTCCTCCTGCAGCCAAACCTGGACGCTTCCACATTGTTTTCTGAAAAAGAGGGCATTTTTATAATCTTTAAGGTTTCAAATTTATTAAGTTTCATTTTAATTAGACCAAAAATGTTCTAAGATTTGACCTAGTGACTTAATTTTTGACCCCTCATGACTTAATTTTGAACATGTTCTAGATTTCATAGATTTGAACATTTACACTAACTTTAATGAAAAATGGGCCTTTAAAGTGTTTGCATTCTTTTCCTAAGATTTGACCTAGTGACATAGTCTTTGACCCCACATGACCCAACCTTGAACTTTGCCGAGATTTCAGCCACACATTTTGACCAAGTTTCATGTAGAAACGACAATTATAGCTCAACACAAAGCTACAAAAAGAACTGACATAATTTTCTTAAGCTAAGTTGCATGGTGTATTCACAATCTGGTGCACTTTCCTCAAGAGCCTGGATAGGAGCAGGAGCCTGGATGGGAGCTTGAGTCGGGATATATAGGAGCTTGAACCTTGATAGAAGCTTGGGCCTGGATAGAAGCTTGAACCTGGATTGTTTAAAAATTAATAATTTAGTAGCACAACAAAGATTTCCAACATATATTTTTGATAGATAAAACAGTAGGTTGTTTTTAATTCTATTGGAACAAAAATGGTACTGATTTTTTGTTTTTGAAAAGACATTATTTTCTAACAATTCTGCTGGTACTAAGTCTATCAAACTAATCTTGCAATTATGGTGGGGAATCACGTGATATGGAGACCACATGACATGGTATTGCAGCAATTGATAATCTTTCAGATTCTGGTGTCAATGTGAAAATTTTTGTCAATATCTTTGTTTAACAGAAAATATTTTGGAGTATGCGTAACTGACAGGACTTGCAATAGCCCCCAGCGACATTATAAACAATATTGTGCTTTTTCAGGAGAATTTTAAGTTTAAAGGAACATAATGCTTTTGTGAGTAAAATTTCAATTACTGAATAAACATATCATACTTATCCTTTTATTGAAGAAAATGGCTCATTTCCGCATTACTATTCTTCAGAAATTATTTTTTCATCCAAACATACCTCCAATTATTACATTTGCGCTACATGAGCGCAATATATTTATAGCTTATTTTGAAGATTTTCTTTCATGTCTTTAAGAAATCAAATGCAAATTTTTACATCAGAATTCTACTTGATGTCATTGGTGTGAAACTTAATACTCTTTTATTTCAAATAAAGTTTACAAATGCATAATGGGACTTTAAGATACCATGTTACGTCACAGGTCACCATATCAATGATTCCCCACCATGTCAATGATAAAATACACATATTTAGACCACAGAAGTGCAATACCACTTATATGTTTTTGTATGGCTTTCAGAAAATAGAGTTTTTTTGGCCTCAGACTCATTTAATGTTGAGGCAATCATTTATGAAATTCAACTCATAATGTCATTGTGCCTGAATACCTTTTTCAAAGACCTTTGCCTTGCCCCTTTTTCTGTTGGCAGAAACACTCGTCAAATGGTCCAACCAAATGTTCACCTGTTTAAATATAAATCAACATTTTAATACATTCACATTTATCAGATAAGAAAAAAGCCTTCACATAGTTTCTGCGGATTCAATTTACTTTTTATTAGAGCAAGTCACGACCGTAAAGCAATACATGACCAATGAAGATGAAACCGATAGCCAAGATTCAAAGCCTCGTTATGACAAGCAGTTGAAACAGTAATTATAAATGATAAAAAACAATGATGGTAATACATCTGAAAAAAGGATATTATTTTTTTTTAGATCTGTTTTGACATACATTGTATTTAAATGCATTTTCTTACTTTATTAAAAATCATATTCTAACAGAGACATAGATAACAGAGATAGGCTTCTTCCTAGCCAGTTAAAATATCACGATTGCCTGCTAAACTTAAACCTTGTAGCAAGTAAAACTTATTAACCAGATATCAAAATCAGTAAAATAATACATTTTCTGAAAACTTATGCATTTGTCTATTGCTGCAGTCTGCAGGTAAAAATATTTACAGTTCCAATTAAAATAAATGTTACATCATTTTTTAAAGAGAACTTCTTGATATTTTTTGTTACAAAACTATTCATGTGACAAAAAAAAATGGCTCAGTGGGTATGTTCTGCCATGTTTTTCTAAGGGAAAGGCATGGAAGGTTACCAATATTTTAACATGCAGTTATAGATGAAAGATTTACCTTTCAAAGAAAGGGTATATAATATTTAAGGATCAAATGTACATCCATTAAGTTTTATTTGCTACAAAATGCCTAATTTTTCACTTTTTGATAGGCATGAGTGATATTTCAATGGAGTATATAAGAGCTGCTTATCTCTATGTCTCTGATTCTAACAAGGCTCACGGGAACTACTGACTTGGAGTCCCGTGACTTCAGCCTTTGGATTTTGACTCCCTTGCATGGATGTGCAAGCTGATCTGGATCTACACTGGTAGCATAGGTGTTAAAATAATTATAAAATGAATAATTAATAACATAATTCTGTGTGTATGTATTCAACATCCGTTTTGTGTCACTTGATCAGTTCATTCATACTGCAGTTAAAGGGATTATCTCAATCGATACGACATTTTCTGCTGTAATCGTTTATATTCTACAGGCAAAGTGAACGTTCTTTTGTGGATTTTGTATTTTTAATACGAGATATGTGTCAGTTTCATGTGATTTCCAACGCCTTTCAGACTCGCAAAATAAATGGGTCTATTCGCGAAAATAGATGACAAACATGAAAACCGCTAGGCTCCACGTAGTGTCTGGGTAGAAAACAAATGAAGAATACAATCCCTGTATACCTTTGCAAATAAATCCAAATTCTGGGGCAACCTTCTCTCCCACAATTTTCTCTACCGTAGAAAAAATCGAAAAGTTTCATGTCTGCAACTTCAAAAACACGAATAAAAATATCGCCGTCGTCTTTTGACCCTTTCGCAGTTACTCCCCTTTTTTATTTTGTGGCGTCGAAATTCCCGAGTCCCGGGATGTAAAAACCGGCCAAAGTCTATTACCCGGGACCCGGATTCCATAAGTTTGTCAAATTCCCGCCTGTCAGGAATGGTCTTCTGTCTAAAGCCCCGTGTATGCCCGCCGCCCCCCCGGTAGGGCAAAATATTGACAGGTGCATTATCAGGGAAAAAAACGAAACCGGATCCCATAAGAATGCCCAAAACGGCTAAATTGAAATTGCTGTAAACTCGTGGACGGTAGCTGTAATTTAAACATTAGCAACTGGTTTAAGCAGAATGTTAGAAATTAACATCCTCAAAAATATGATTTCTTTAATCATATCATACTGTGTTAGATATTCCAAATTGTGTTAGATATTCCCCATATCTTCCACTCTTTTTTCTGAAGAATGTAAAGCAAAATCCTATATAGAAATGCAAGAGAATAAGTTTAAATTCGAGACTACTAAAAGTCTAGCCTGTATTTTCATCGATGAAATGGTTTTAACATATTTGTTATTTTCTGGTGAATTATAAAATACATAGAGAAAAGAGCAAACTGTCTTATGACATAACATTGAGATTATATAATACGGATATGACTTTTTTAATCCATTATTTTTATTAAATTTTCTTTAATTTTATTTCAGCAACAGTATATGTAGGTAAGCCGTACCCTTACTTAAATGGAGTCTGTGATGGTGCCGATGTATGTTGTAACCAGAATTTAATACGGTTCGCTCTAGGTGTTGTAATAACAGAATGGATACTATGTTTTTTGGTGTGCCTGTTTTTATGTTGATTGCACATTTCATTTGGGATAGATAATCTATTTCTTCGTTACGGAGGAGCACCATTCATTTCTTAAACTCGGTTAAAGAAACAGTTATATTCAAGTATTTCGAACAATGAATTATAATGAAAATGATGTTTTCTTATTTCATATAAATATTTTGGTTTTATTTCATATAAATATTTTGGTTATTTGATGTTTTCTGCATAGATTTCAGATTTCAAAATAATGTTGTTTGGAGCAAATATTCTGTGTTTGTATTTTATGTTTATCTATTTTATGACATGAGCATTTGTGCGGTAAAAGCAACATATTCTATAATGAAAATAAAATTGACCTTGATTCGAAAGAAAGTACGATGCTGAATTTGTATTCATCAAGTCAATTTGTATATAAATTACTGTCAGAAATTAGAAAAGTCAAACTAGCGTTGGGTTAAACACGGCTTTAGTTACAGCCGTGAGATAAATTAGAAGAAATGAACAGTGGAATTATATTGTACTTTCAAACATCCAATATGACGGAAAAATCCAAGATGGCCGCTATAATAGTTTATGATTTCAAAAAACGCTTGCTTATTCTAGAATGACTAAATAAATGACTATTCACTAAGAAAAAAAAAGTTGTTATATGTATCAGTAAATAGCGTTGTTTCCTTAAAATTATTATAATCTAAATATTTCATTATGTCTGTTTGTCATAAGTTTACGCGACTCTGAGTTTCGGATGAAATGAAATACAAATGTATATAGTGTTTTGACATCGTTTCTTCTATACAGTAAAGTATATTCGTCACTTGTGCATCTTTTTTGACGTTTAAATAACAAAACACGAATGAACATAAAATGACGTCTGTATAACGTATTGTAATTCCTACGGATTACACTAGTGAATTCACAAGAAAGTATATAAACAAACTGAACATTATCATATTTAGTCAAAATTAAAGAGATGTTATGTTGTTTAACTTTAAAAGCAAGTAACAAAGTAACTTCTTTGCCTTTTCAATGTATCAATATTTGATTAATGCCTTCACCTGTCTCTGAAATGGCATCAGTCACATTAGCTGCGTATAAAATATTGTGTTGGCTGTGATTCATAAATGTTGGTTCTTTAAACTTCTGTTTTAACTTATATCTGACAGTTACTTTGACAGGTTATAGATAACTAAAAAGAATAAAACTTTGAAAGTCATATTTAAGGTAGCCTGTTAACTTCATAAAAAATTCTCAATTTTCTCAAGCTGACTTTTCCCCACTTTAAACTACGCGTGTTTTCCCAAAATAGATGAAAATTGTCCTGATATACAAACAACAACCCATAGGGCACTTCATGATTATGCCAGCCCGTATAGCTCAATCGGTTATAGCACGAGAATTGTAATCTCGGTATTGTGGGTTCGATTCCCTACTGGCCAACTAAAATTATTAATCGTTCTAATTTAGGATGAGACTTAAATCGAGGTCCCGTGTATGAGTGCTTAAATACTTGGCACGCTCAAGTACCAGAGGAAGCTTCTGGAATTGGAGCAACTGTCTTTATGTGTATCTTGCACTATCCTAAAAATCTAAAATGACTAATACTCGTCTGGAGGACTCACCCATATGGACAACCGGTGGCAAGTATAAATAAATTCAAATACACAAACACTCCCTTTTTGTGTATTGTCCACATAGGGGCACTGATACATTGAAGATAAAGACTGATAAAATATATTTTCGACGCTTATGTAACATAATATAGATTTATATAGCATATCTACAGATTTGCTGCTCTATTGGAAGTATTTTATAATGACACCCATGAAAATATAAAATGAAAACATTTACATTTTTGGATGAATTTGCATTGATTTGGCTTAAAATTTTATGTATATTTATTTTATAGTTTTGGTTACAAATGTTCATGAAACTTGAAAATTCGATTATACAATGACTTAAAATATCGCTGAATGGGACTTATATCGCCATCAATGTCCTTAATAGAAGTTGGTTAGGATAGGTTAAAATGATGTTAACGATTTCTATTATTAGTTATGCTGCTTTTTTTAAAAAAACAACTGTTGATTTTTCATTTATTACGTAACCTTTAATATTAATATTGGTTTCAATGATTGATGTTATTTGTTTTTCAATTTTTCAAATAAAGATATAAACGACGAGATTATTGAGTGGTGCGCACGAGATTATGTTGTCGCCAATAGATACGTAATCGTGCGCACGATATAATTAGAATTACTATGTGGTGCTAACGAGATAATTACGTCGTGCGCTCAAAATAATTAAACAGTCAGATTACACACTATATATATATATTTTAGAAAATTCTTGGTAAAGTTTTACATACAACAGTAATCTTTGAAACTACTGGATGTATTCAACTCGATGCGTGTCTATTAGGAGGTCACTATCGAAGGCTCATAAATCAGAAATTAATTTTGACCAAGTAATGACCGTTTGTGCGGACCATCCCGTGAAAAGATTGATTAGTATGTACGTACTAGTAAATGGCTTGTTAACCTTGTTCATACGATATCCTGAGAAGGAGTAAGCCCTGATTTACTTTATTTGGTAGGGACAATGCCCAATGCCAGTTGATGACCTATATTGATGTCTGAGGGTCAAGGTAATCATGGCACTTCACTAATGAATAATTTGAGAAGGATTAAGCCATCGTTTATATCATCTAGTATGGACATTGCGCAGTCTAGTAGATGACATATAATAATGTTGAGGTCATTGGATCTGAAAGGTCACAATGACACTAAATGAAATATCATTGTCAATCAATAACTTTTATATATGACACTGTGACGGCTGGCGAAGTAGGGCATCATTGTCTTATGACACATTTCTATTTTACTGAGAAAATTCATATAAAATGTATTCATATAGTGTTATCGGTTTATTATCTCGTACAAACGACTTGATAATATCGTTCGAACCACAGAGTAACACGTGCGCACGACTAAATTATCTCGTGCGCACTACGGAGTAATTCATGGTCACGACTTTGCACCTCCTGCACATGAGATAAATAAACACACGTACGCACGCACGCACACACACACGCACGCACGCACCATCACACACGCACGCACGCATCCACGTCACGCACGTCACCTCTGTGCCACCATAGTCCTTACATAAATCTCCTTTTAGATAAAAATTAAATTCTACATACTGTCGATAACAACGTGTGAATCCACCATTGGGTTTCATATCAGCCACTGACTTTCAAGGTAACCATTAATTTTGTATAGCAACTATTGACTTCTTAAGTAACTCTTGGTTTCCCCTAGCAATAGCAACCAGAAATGTTTTTGCATACGCTCTATATCGACATTGACTATCCTTCATATAATGTATTCGCGATTAATTTAACACGTTTAACCTTGTCCTACTACTGATAAACAGTATCGAAATACAGATACAGCCTTTTATACTCGTGTAAGTTTCAAACAATAATATCTACATAATCATATGATTATCTACCTGAGATTGCTACGTCGTTCCACATACAATAGTATAAAAATACATGTACATGTAGTATAAATTGAATGATTAGATATCAATTCTACATGTACATAGCACTTTTGTAGGTCATTTCTGCTTTATCTTGATAAACTCGCACACGTTACAGTCATTTTATGAGCGCTTTAAAGGTCTCCTAATTTTAAATATGCCAGTGATGTTGAAAAACATTTTAATACTGTGCACAAAACGTTTTGTTCAAACGAAACTAAATGTAACAGGTAACGGTAATGGTGTATGTAACAGTGAACATATAGTGATTGGAATTCTCTTATTTTTGGTTCTTATTCTTGGAGTTCTGGTGTCTATAATTGGATATATTCTTATGCAGGAAAACAACAACACCTTGCCACTTCTGTCAGATATGACTATGAATACATTATCTGTCTATTGTGAAGATCTTTCATTAAGTCCAGATGACGATTTCGACACTTTTGAAGCGAAGAAAGGTGGAATGAAAGTTTCCCTTGACAACAGACAAAATTATATTTGTAGTGAAAGAAATTTAACTTTTTTTGTACAAAAGGTCAGTAGACTTTGATCAGTAAATATTCAACAGTTTATTCGCCAGGCAGAACTCTTTTGAGTTTATACGAAATGTGTTTCTGCTAAACAATATCTTGCAATGTCAACACCCCTTTCTTTATAGGGTTTTAAAACCGAAAATAATGCCAGTATTATTGCAGAAATATTTGGCTAGAAAGTAATTTATTTCCACAAAAACACCTGTGCAAAAATATTTATACCATATTATGAAGAATACATGTCGCATATTATGTGTTATGTGTTATGATTTGAGACGTGCTTCTGTGTTCATTTAAAACGTTAGACACATGTAATTGTTAATTATGGTCAAATACTGGCCGTATTTGGTTTTCAGTGTTACAGATGACTTTCATTTTGTAGCATAAAGATAATATTCAATGAACAATTAAGAGCTCGTACATTTTATTGGCCATTAACATAATTTCCACATATTTTTTAAACGAGAATACCGGCCGAAGTACCTAAACATTTTATAAACGTCACCAATCAAAAACGTACTTAAATAACGCAATAATTTGATTTGTTTTGTTTGAAAACGAAATCGTCTTTTGAACTAAAAGAGATTATATCGTTTCCTCATATACCACAAACTTAGTTAGTTAATTGTCTTTTATAGATATGCATATTATTATGAGTTATCTAATTATCTCACATAGATTGTTGAAAGGCAGCTGAGACTTCGGCAGTCAAAAGGTACGTAAAATATTCAAGGTTCCATGCAGCAAATATAGTTTACACAAGTTGCTAACTGGATACAGTATGTCAATGCAATCTATTTTACTATGCTGTCCAGAGACGTTCAACGCTTCATAACATTTCTTAATGTCCATTTTTATTTAAAAGTCACAGGGTAACGCCTGATTAGAATCTTGGATTAGCGTTTTGAAGCTCAAATGACTGGGCTAAAATTTTATTCCTTGTGAGTGAATAGTTGTATACCGTGTTATACGAGGGGTGATCCAAAAATTTGTGGACACCCTGCATAAAACAGAAAGTAATAAAGCAAATCACATGAATTTCTAATATCTTATTAAGTGAGCATATGTCGGCAAATTCTCAAAATATTGTAAAGATTGTACAAGGAGTAACGATTCTGCACCAGTTTATATACATAGACATGACAAAACGCGGCGCAGCTCACGACGTCACAAACGACGTTATGATATCATAGGAAGTAATCTACGTTACCGTTTTGCTTTATAACTTTTCAAAGTATTCCCCTTTAACCCGCACACATTTTTCATGGCGGCGGACCCAGTCTCTAAATGTACTCGCATACAATTCCTAGCTGAATGATGACAGTATGCATTGGGTGACTCCTCTCAACTCGTCCAGATTGTCAAAACGTCTCCCTCTCAACTCTTTCTTTAACCTGGGAAACAAGGCGAAGTCACACGGGGAAAGATCAGGCGAATATGGGAAAATTGGCGATGCCACTTATAAACTAGAGAACGACACACTGAAGGTTTATTTGTCACACTTTCGATCATTGTTTTTGTCTCGCCAGGCGTCTTTCCAAGATTTACACAGAACTGTATAACTGTCCGAAGTTTTGCTGGATCCGTGACGTCCATTTTTGATAAAGCTGTTTTTAGCACCTGTTCTTTAAAGCACGAGCGTAAAATAACCGCAACTTCAAAATGTCTTCTGATACTGACAGAACGATGTCATACACATCAAAACACCGTTATTATAACGTTTCCCGCAATTTCTTTGTTTGTACAGGTTTTAAATGTGTTTAAATGAGATGAAAACGTTTAGATCACAGAGAAAAAGTAAGCTGCGCCGCGATTTTGATACTTTATGTTTTGATGTTGTCATATATAGATAAAAAATGCAATTGGCGTTTTAAAATTTGGTCAATTTATTAAAAAAGCATTGATAAATTATGTCCAAAGAGTTTACCTCGGTAGGACGTCACCTTATGGAGATACACACATTGTCCACGAATTTTTGGATCAACCCTCGTACTACTCCTCTGTATTTTAAAGAATAAAGTGAATTGACTCCACCGCACAGGGTAGTCCAATGCGTATGATACCTTTGTCAAAAAAGGTTTACCTATTTGTTAGGATATGTAAGCGCTACCCTGAATCATGTTACATTTGGTCAAAATGTCGTAAATGACGTCTGCTTACGTTTCCACATGACTGAAATTTGAGAAATATTCAAGCTGTTCTAAGAACAAATCAACTGCACCATGAAAATAAACGAAAATATTACGAGAAGTATATGATCGATCATTGAAATACGCCCAGAAAATAAATCTGACGAATAACGAGTGACACCAAAAATGATGGTTCAGACAATGTTTTATTTGTAACATAGAACATTGTTAAACTTGATATATATTTTACCGTCCCGCAGCTTTACCGAGTGGGTAATCCGGCTATCTTCACACTTCATTCTTATATATGAATATATGAGAATAATTACTATACCGGGACACATATATCAATTACTGGTTCTATTGAGGGCTATGAGCGTAAACCATTTTAAAAACACGTTTCAATAATAGAAACGGGTTATTGAAAGTATTTAAGTATAAATCTATATTTTTATAAGTTATTGTCAAAGATAAATACTATTTATGGCAATAACGTTTTTCTGAAAATGAAATAAAAGTATAATAATAAATGCCCATGCGTCTTGTTAACCGATATTTATTAATGTATCTGTCCTTCCTTTGCGAACTTTTGTATCATTGAAACCATATGTTACAACTTTATTTTATAAATATGTCAAGGTTTGGACAGTGAAAGGTACCTCTCGTGTGGAAACCAAAGTTTACAGCGGGCATCCGGTGACCTTACTGTGTACTTTTCTGGAATATCCCATCATCAAACATATAAAGGTAATACAACAATATCAGAGTTCTTATTTTAACTGCATTATCATCATGAAAATTATATGAGTTTACAGTCTTTGACGGAATAGATCATCTTTATAGGGTTAACGCACGTTTTTTTGTGTTATAACGTCTGCAGAGTCCCGAGGAATGGTTGGTGAGTTCCATGGGACTCTGCAGACTTTATAACACGAAATAAACGTGCGTTGACGCTATCATAACATAAATTTTTAAAAAAAATTCATGATGTATATTTTATTCAAAACACATACATTAAATCCTTGTGCTTGGACGGTATTTATCCAATTCTTCATGTTTTACGTATGCGTTTTTTTCCGCGGCCAACTACTTGGGAAATTCAAATGCTCAGACCGTTCGAAAATTCGAATTTTAATTGATTAAACAAAGCTTATCATTGAAGATTTATTAACTCAAGAAAAAAGACAACCTTAAATGAATGTCCAAGATGAAACATGACACTCAGAAATTTTTAGAATGATTTCAGATTGACGGTGGAAAAAAGATCAGTGACATCATAGTCGTTTTTTTCCAAGCTCACATGTTTATAAAAGAATATTAGGCACTAAACTTTATTCTCTCAAAGAAATATAAATAACATTTATCAATATTAACATCAATAAAACAACATTTTGTCATATTCATTTTGTGTTATCTTGTTCTGTAAGTTAATTTGAGGGTTAAACTGAATGACATTTATTTGTTTACATTGACAACTGTCCGTTTCTTAAGAAGGGCGAAAACCAAGATAAACGGTGATGTCTATACGCCGTATATCCGGCATAGTTACTTGAATGCTGCTCGCCGTTATGCGACTGAGGCCTTCGAATCAATAATTTCAATATAACACTTTGGCCAACAGGCCAAATCGTCACTTTTTGTTTGTTCACTTGGCCCTATAATTATTGCGCATAGGTAAAACCGGGCTATAAGAGCGCGTGACTATGTTAACGCATGGTTTTGGTCCCGTTATAACATGGGCAAAAGAGGGAAAAATAGCCGATTTTATGCTATAATAGAATTTAATATATGAATAACGTTATAACACTTACGTTACAGAATCTGGTTTAGACGTGAAAATACACTGGGACAAACACGAGAAACATTCATTCACCGATAAACAAAGGTATGATAAGAATTCCTGAAGGTCAGACATACTTTGTCTATGCGTCTGTTCATTTCAACATATCCGGAGAAGGTGAAGGAGCTAAATGTAATACATATAAAAGACGGTTTTTTGCGTTACGACTTTGTAGAAAAGTACAAAACTATGAACAAACTCTCTTATATAACTCGAAAAAATTTAGCAAGAATGCTACTGATGTAATATCTAGTGTACATGTAACAGGACTTCTTCATCTTAATAGAAACGACAGCATATATGTCAAAGTTTCGAATGCAAATCAGTTAATTCTGAATTCTAGAGGAAATACATTTGGGGTCTATCCAATTTAATATTCATTAAAGGATAGAATATTACGTAATGAAACTTTTTACTGATGTTGTAGTAACTGGATGTAAACCAACTTTTTCTTTACCTGAATTTTTTAACTAATTGGTTGAAACATGCATTATGACTTGTATATTTATTCTCTATTAGCAGAGTTTAATTTTTGGACAGCCATTTATTTATTCGTACACATTGCACATCAAAAATACACAACCTTCACTTAATTACAGTTAATTTATGTTAAATAATTCAATTATTTCAATTGCAATTCTTAAAAACATATTTCAAATGTTTGTTTTTGTTTACTGAAATTCCTATAGATCACTTCATCAACAATAACTTGTAATATTAACATGTTTAAGCAAAATATTATTTGCGCAACATTTAAATCGAATAGTGCGACTTACTCTCAAAATGTTCTTTTGTTTTTGAATAATCCTGTTTACATCAAGCTGTAAGCATAATGATACATTACAAAACAGGTCCAAGGGTTTTCGTTTAAATTAACAAAATATATAACTATGAAAAAAAAAAATTACAATGCCAAGTATAATATTCCTTCACACTTTTTCAATTACCAGATTGTGGAAGTAAATTTGAATTGATATAGCCCAAAATATACCAGAAAATCGTTCAGAATTCACATTTTAGAACTTCTGTAATTCAGAGGTATTAATTACATAATTAGGGAAGGAGAAGTTTCGGGACCCTGAAATGTTTTCGGAATTTAAAAGTTTTCAAATTTTAGAAGTTGTTATGATGTTTACCTTTAACCCTATCATATAGAAATATACCGATGAAAATAGGCGTTTCTTTCTTTTGGAAGGAAATATACTATCTGTCATGTTTTTTGCTTTAACTCAGACGTCTTCCTTATCACCTAGTATTTACTATTTTCCATTTACTCATTGCAAACGCTGCATACAAACATCGACTTCAGCGAAAAGGTTTTAGTTTTGTTCTCTGAACAAGAACTGTGACATATTTATTGGCGTCGAAGCGCGACAACAATCAGATTTTATGAAAGGACAATTGCAACTTCTCGGGCCTTTAAGTCGGCCATAATAGCCGATCATTCCGATTGGTATGAGGGTGTTTGATTATAAAAAAATTGTCGCGATGCGTATGTACAATGAATAGTGAACTGGAGAATTTCGTCACGATTTTGTGATTGGTGCGGCCAATTTGATTGGTTTTAGGTAGAACCTAGGGGAGTACGGGGTCATGCTCCCCCGGAAATTTTTTTATTCTAGGATGCTCTCAGGGGCATTTTCCCGTATATCTTGCACAGTTTACAGCTTGCCGCTAGTACATTTTATAGTAATATGTCAACGATTTTTTTTTACAGATTTAAGTGCGTCGTAAGTTTTAAGGGTGAAATTTAAGGTTCGCATGACGGACGGACAGTTGTACATATGCAATTGATATTTGGCAAATGAAAAATAAACAATAACTGATGTTATTATAATTCTTTAGATGCATTATTATCTGATGATTATAAATAAACAAAAAAGTACGTGGCTTATTGTTTAGCATAAATCACACAATGGTATAAGCTTAAAGGAATAGGAATGGATGGATTGATGTCTGTCTAATATAAATATTCATCATTTAAAAAGAGGTACCATGACAGTTTTTCTGTTGACATCAACCCTATAAGTGAGAAATTCGTGTTTGAAGACACTATTTTTTTACTTGAGAAATAAGTTCATGGGCGCCGCCATTTTGGCGTTCTGTCATTCTCGCGAGACAGACGAGACCGCGATTGTGACGTGTTACACCCACTTCCGGTATAGGTGTACACGCTGGTACAGCTAAAATATATCTTGATAAAGAACTCATTAATCTTATTGCGTACATTATATTTTATTTATGAAAACATCATATGGAACTGAATTGCTTTAATTAATTAATTGAAGACGCCTCGACATTAATTATCATTTGTCCGATTTTCAAGCTTGCTGATGATCCCACCACATGATTCAAGCAATGACTGCTTAATTTTCAAAGATAAACCATCAATTTAATTTGGGTACTATGAGAAACTTCTTCAATTGACGATATATCTTTTTATTTTGTACTTAATTTTCGCTAGACAAGCTGTCCGAATAGGGTACATCGCCGGTATGAATCTTTTTTTCAGCGTAAAATATCAACTAAATCCAATATGCAGAGATCTGTCGAGGACGTGATTTTCCGCCATTGACGCTAAAAATGAGAATGGCACAGAAAATCGGCAGCCAGACTAATATCGTATGCTAACAAAACTGTCAGTTAGGTTTCTTAGGCACCTAGTCAAAACTGGTACCAACAGCAACAGGTTGCCCATTCCCCTGTAATTACGCATATTCTCGGGTTTATTCAGTTCCCTATAGCTTTTTTCCACGTTATCTACTTACTCAATCCCTTTCCAACACAGATACGCATTTCTACTACCGTAAATTTAATCCAATAAAAAAAACATGAATCTACTTAATATTTAAAATGATTATTGGTAACTGAAAAAAAATGTGTTGCTATTTTATGAAATGCTGTAATTTACAGTATAATTTGAGAGGTGTGGAACTTAATTCCCCCTAAGGTCATTCAGTTCACTGATGAAGCGTAACAAAAAAGATGTCTATTTCGTCATTAGAATATTTGACAAGGGTGATTAACCAATCAGGGCAACATGCATGATCAAAAGGTCTGTCGGCACAGAGGCATACAAGGAGCAATAAAAACCGTCAGTACACAGTGTGACAGGAACATTTGGTGTAAATTAGGAACAATTAAAATGGACAATGCACAGTATATTAGACATAAGTAGTAAGAACCAGCAATTGTGTGAATAAATTATGCAAATTAGATTGAGCATCCAATAAAAATGTTTTGCCTGCAGTTAATATTAGGCTACGATTACGATGCGCAGCATCATACGTTGACAGACATGTTAACAATTTACTTTTCAAAAGAGTTGCTTATATTTTTGAAATGTGTACATCAATTATAACATATGTTCACAACTTTTAATTTAAAAGACAGAATCAAACTGAAAACATTTAATTACATGTACTATTAAGAACACGTTTTAGTAGGATTTTTATAATAATGATAATTATCGCTGTTCAATAAATAACAGCCAATTATTCGTTGGTGCGTTTGTTTATTTAATTGCATTATTTGATTGTGAAACTTTGTTAAATTATAACATGCGTATTTATTAAATCTGTGAAATATTGTTTAATTACATTAAGATGAGACTTTAATGAACATAGCATTGTTTGGAGTAACGGGCATCACTGGCCTGAAGTGCTGCGACCGGTAGACTTTGATTTTTTATTTATTTCTTTATTTCTTTATTTTTTTTTGATATTGTTACGTATTTTGAACCATAAAAAATCTCCCCTACACCTCCTGTGAAAATTAAATTGTCTGGTCAATACTTTATTATATTATTATTTCGCAACGATTCAACTAGATTTATCATAAATCTTAAGATGTGGGGGAAATGACATCACGCGCACCTGTTTTTTACGGCCAATACACAAACATGGCCGCGCCTACTGATTTGTAGAAATCGGTGATTTAGCGATTTAAATTTTGTTTGTCATTCGTTTAATATTCTTATTTGGCGACAGAAAACTTTGCAGATTTATTATTTATAGTATTCTTTTTCTGAAATCAAGTTTTTATTCTAACCTTGTCTTTCCCTTTAATAACAATCGATGACATGATGGAGGAATAGTACATAACGAGTCAACAATAACCACTTCTTGTTCAGCAGTAACTTGTGTTTTGTTAACAATAATCTTACACAACACAGAGTCTCATTTTATGTAAATTTTCCAGAAACACGTAGTTCTCTGGTAGTAATGAACTCATCGGCAATTACACGTAAGTTGAATGGATCTGTCCAGTTAACACCATTAGATTATTCAAACGTACTTGAGACATTGTCGATCTCAGGTATGTCTTAATTCTTCTGAACGGCGAGAATGTCATTTCACTGGTAGCATTAGTAGCAGGCATAACTAGCAAAATCCTTAACAACACAACGACCTCAGAGAACAGTGCTCGTTCTAGCACCGACTGTTCTGACGCAAATTTCAAAACGTCAGGTAGAGTAACAGTACTATTTTCTGATTTGTCAAAATATGAACGTAACAGCTGAAGCTGCGCATCTAAGATGTCTCGGTTAATATCGTTACCACAGAACCAAGTTCTCTAGTAGGCTTGGTCTTCAAAGGTTGTGCGGCCTTTATAAGTAAATTCTCCACGTACGTTTGAAGTACGTGATATCCCGGTTGGTCAAATCTCTCTTTAACACTGGCGGTGGCAAGATTGACACCGACACCGACGCGATCACTCTCACTTTGAAGTTTAATCCATAAAGAATCAAAACTGTCGTCTGATCTCATGTCTATCAAACTATCTAAAGTCCGCTGCGCTAGCCGCTGGCCCTCGGATGCTGACAATGAAACTTGTTGAGGAGATTTGCTTAGGGTGTCCGTCAATGCTAGGATGTCGTGTGCGAGCACTACACCGAAAAACTACTCGAACTTGACTTCGTATGACCCCTACATATATCTGGTCAATTTAGTGTGTCCAGTTGTTTCTTCGCGTCATGTTTGTATATTACCGCGCATTGCATAAGGGGTCAGTTATGTGCCAAATTGCTAATCAGCTATGCGTGTTTTTTTTTTTAAATTCATTTTTGGCCAAAACATTGGCCGGACCATCGACGACGGCCTTGCATTTTCAAATAAAATAATCTTTTTCCGTTAACTAATTGCGCTCTTTGTTTTTTTGTATTAATTCTTTTGTAGTACTCAGTGCGTTATTATGGTATGTTATTGTTGTACATCTATCCGAAAGCTGTAAATAGAAAGATGACCTTAACATTGTGGAGGTCCGAAAATCTTTTTATAGAGGGATGTACTATTCGCCGGTCTCCTATCGGTAATTCCTGGCCTCTCCCGGTCTATTTTGACCGGAATTTACTAGAGACCGGCGAATAGTATCACACGTTTATTTCCGGTCTCTCACGGTTTGGGAGTAAATGTTTGATATCGTTACAGATAAATAAGTTTTTTTCCCAAAATGAATGTTAATCACTTAGTTTGGTTACAATAATTAATAAACACAGATCAACTCTCAAATTAATTTATTATTATTATACATAAACATACAATTCGAAGAAAAAAACAACAACAATAGCATGTTTCATTTTTATTTGTTTTGGTCGTCAGACCAAACAAATAATGGTAGAGAAATTGCAGACCCTGGTGCTGTTAATTGCAAATGCCGAAAGTAGTCCACTATTTTGAAGCGGTTACTTCCCTTCATATTTACATTAACGCCGAAAAATTAAGTGGAGATCACTGCGTAAAGATTGTCAAATGACTGGCGAATTAATTTTCGTAACGAAAAAATAGTTCCCGATTGGTCGAATATTTCTAATATTGTGTTATTCTTATAGATATGCATGCTTATATTCAGCTCCTTGATTATTTACTTCAGTGTTACCGTGAACAAAATACATCGAAATTAATAAGGGTTACAAACTCTTATTAAGAATGATATTGTATTCTTCAGGCTGATATCTCATAACTCCCCGTGGTCGAGGGGTTACACACTCGCTTCTTTAGAAGCGAGAGGTCCGGATTTCAAATCCCAGTTCAGGCTACACATGTTTTTTTTCTTCAGTGTTGCAATTAGGTTTTTGGTGTTAGAATTAGACGTGAAAATACACTGGGACAAACACGAGAAACATTCATTCACCGATAAACAAAGGTATGATAAGAATTCCTGAAGGTCAGACATACTTTGTCTATGCGTCTGTTCATTTCAACATATCCGGAGAAGGTGAAGGAGCTAAATGTAATACATATAAAAGACGGTTTTTTGCGTTACGACTTTGGTAGAAAAGTACAAAACTATGAACAAAACTCTCTTATATAAACTCGAAAAAATTTAGCAAGAATGCTACTGATGTAATATCTAGTGTACATGTAACAGGACTTCTTACATCTTAATAGAAACGACAGCATATATGTCAAAGTTTCGAAATGCAAATCAGTTAATTCTGAATTCTAGAGGAAAATACATTTGGGGTCTATCCAATTTTAATATTCATTTAAAGGATAGAATATATAGTAATGAAACTTTTTACTGATGTTGTAGTAACTGGATGTAAACCAACATTTTCTTTACCTGAATTTTTTAACTAATTGGTTGAAACATGCATTATGACTTGTATGGTGTTATTCTTTATTTAGCAGAGTTTAATTTTTTGGACAGCCATTTATTTATTCGTACACATTGCACATTCAAAAATACACAACCTTCACTTAATTACAGTTAAACTTTATGTTAAATAATTCAATTATTTCAATTGCAATTTTTAAAAAACATATTTCAAATGTTTGTTTTTGTTTACTGAAATTCCTATAGATCACTTCATCAACAATAACTTGTAATATTAACATGTTTAAGCAAAATAATTATTTGCGCAACATTTAAACCGAATAAGTGCGACGTACTCTCAAAATGTTCTTTTTTTTTTGATAATCCTGTTTATATCAAGCTGTAAGCATAATGATACATTGCAAAACAGGTCCCAAGGGTTCTCGTTTAAATTAACAAAATATATAACTATGAAAAAATCACTCACATTATAATTAAAATTTTTACAATGTCAAGTATAATATTCCTTCACACTTTTTTTCAATTACCCGGATTGTGGAAGTAAATTTTTAAATTGATATAGCCCAAAATATACCAGGAAATCGTTCGGAATTCAGAATTTAGAACTTCCGTAATTCAGAGGTATTAATTACATAAAAAGGGAAGGAGAAGTTTCGGGACCCTGAAATGTTTTCGGAATTCAAAAAGTTTATTACAGAATTTTAGAAGTTGTTACACTGTACATGATGTTTACCTTTAACCCTATCATATAGAAATATACCACATGTATAAAAGTAATTTTCTTTCGGATGAAAATAGGCGATTCTTTCTTTTGGAAGGAAATATACTATTTGTCAGTTTTTTTTGCTTTAGCTCAGACGTTTTCCTAATCACGTAGTATTTACTATTTTTCCATTTACTTGTTAAAAACGCTACATACAAACAGAGACTTCAGCGAAATGGTTTTATAGCATTGCTAGACCTGTTCTCTGAAGCCAATCCCGTATCGAAAGTCAACAAGCACTGTGACATATTTATTGGCGTCCGCGCCGAAGCGCGACGCCCCTTATGGAATGAGAAAGGACAATTGCAACTTCTCGGGCTTTGAGTCGGTCATAATAGCCGATCATTCCGATTGGTATGAGGGTGTTTGATTATAAACATAAAGAAATGTCGCGATATGTACAATGAATAGCGAACTGGAGAATTTCGCAATGCAAACATTTTCAAATAAAATAATCTTTTCTGTCAACTAATTGCACTCTGGGATTTTTTTTATTAATTCTTTTGTAGTACACAGTGGGTTATTATGGTATGTTATTATATTACATCTATCCGAAAGCTGTAAATAGAAAGATGACCTTTACATTGTGAAAGTCCTAAAATCTTTTTTATAGAGGGATGTACTATTCGCCGGTCTCCTATCGGTAATTCCCGGTCTTTCCGGTCTATTTTGACCGGAATTTACTAGAGACCGGCGAATAGTATCACACGTTTATTGTCCGGTCTCTCCCGGTTTTGGAGTAAATGTTTGATATCGTTACAGATAAATAAGTTTTTTCCCAAAATGAATGTTTGTCACTTAGTTTGGTTACAATAATAAGTAAACAGAGATCAACTCTCAAATTTATTTTTTATTATTATACATAAACATACAATTCGAAAAAAAGCCAACAACAACAATAGCATGTTCATTTTATTTATATGAGATAAAAACAATACATATGTACAATTATTGAGTAAAAGGGACATTTTTATGGTATTTATATGTCACCATCAACTTTGAAACATTTTATTTAATTTGTTATTCGTGTTTAGTAAAGATGCTGAGGAATTATTCTAAGTTACAAATGAGATTTTATGAAAAATACAAATGTACCTGTACATGGTTTAGGAATAAACAATATAATATATTTAAAGAATAACAAAAATTTACTGACACTTTCTAGTTAAATTTTGACTTTTAAAATTTATTTTACAACGTTAATAGAAAAGTAGTAAACGTAAAACCCCAGTATTAAAATAGCACATAAAATACAAAAAAGAAAAAGAAAACAATATTCATAAAATATGAAAAAAAATATTAAAATAGATATTACAATTATTGTATAATAAAACAATTAACATGATCAACATGGTAATGTAACCAGTGTCATATTTTTACCAAGTGTGAACAGATACCTTAAGATACAGATACCTTCGCTAATAGCGATAACATAATGAAGGACAATACACAAGTGTGGTGTTGATCATGCGTTACACAAATGGATTATAAATTATTGTATATATCCGTTGATATTAATAATCACGATATAACATTTATGACCATAAAAAATAACAATTATAATATTATACTATATATGTATTTTATTATTTCCAAAATGTAGAAGGACTATTGGTTTTGTTTGATCTAAAGAAAATACCACATGAACTCTAAATTCTATCAAATCACCAATATTAATGATAATATAAAAAAAGCCCCTATATAGTACAAATAAACTTATACCATATGTGGAGTATATTTTGAATATCATTGACCTGTATAGTTAGGATATTATCGTTAATATTGATAAAATTTCAAAGTCCTGTGGAAAAAACAAGTAATATTCTAATCTCTAGCATGTCTATCAAAGTTCATGATGAACAATTTCTTTCGTCCGCTCATTCATAAGTGATATACAATTTTGGTAAAAACCAAGTAACCATTGAAAAGTTTATGAGAATATCTTGTCATCATATGTTCATCTTCCTATGCTGCATTTCTTGCTTGGACGCCCTTTGATGCTTTGCATCAATGCTTTTCTTGTGTCATGCTGTAATTCAATAAATTTGCATTATCTGGACAAAAGCTATTTCAATACAGGTAGTTAGATATAATTATGTTGTACTCTTCTATCTATATTTTTTAACAAAGAAGGCTAGATTGATGAAATAATGCCTCAAAGTTTATCAGTGCGTTTACATTTTATAAAATTCGCCGCCATTGCTGCCCTAATCATCACGTGACTTGCTAGAATTTAGGTTCGGATACCTTTGCATGACCTGTGCCATTTTTGTATTTTCTCATCGCAGATTAGGAAATTCAATGCCGACATTCAATCTCTGGCACAGAATTTAACGACAAACCTAACAACAAGTAGTTCTCAAAACAGCTTAAAACTAGCTATGTAAAAGAAAGAAATAATTTTATTTTGTTACAAGTATCCAACAAATAACAACGCATAGTAGCGTTGGCTTATAGAATTGTCAACAAATGCACAATCACAAAATACGCGGATGAATATCATTTTAATCAATGAAAATGCTATTTTTAGCGATGTCGATACCGAATATTCAGAGCGTAGTACACAAATAAATATGACTGTCGAAAAGTGGAATATATACATGTCGGACTGTTTTGGCGAGATTTTCGCTAAATTATTTACATCAGTGTTAAACAACAGGTTTATCGTGAACAAAATACCTCGAAATTAAATAAGGATTACAAACTCGAAATGGAAATTCTTAATTTAGAATTATGTGATTATATTCAAGCTTTCTTCATAATACTTCCTTGTAGTGCTAGTTTAAGGTGTGAGAGGTCTGGAGTTCAAATCCCAGTCGAGGCAACTTATTTTTTTTTAAATTTTATTTTAAGGGTATTTTTAAGGAAATAGCAACGATATGCAAGGATAAAGTGTGGCTGTCATAAAAAATGAACATCATGTATCAAAATGTTATAGTAAAAAATCTAAACGCAGTCGTTGCATCTCGGTGCCCTGTAAACTTATACAGGAAAACACATGGCTTTGCAATTATGAATAACGGTGTATTTATTCAAATACAGACGTTGTACCAAAAACATGTTGGATTCATGCTGTTTTGAGTGATGATTCATGAATTTATTTTATTTAAAATTATACAGTACTAAAACAGTGTATTGTTCGTTACTAAAATAGATGCTAGAATTCCCAAAAGTTAAAGTCCCGCGAGATTTCATTTGAAAGCAGACTCCATATTGGTAAAAAATCTCCACATATTTCCCTATTAAATAGTTGAGTACAGGATGTAATTGAAGTTTCATTTAAGAAAAAATAAACATGAATTGATAAAAAAACTGATTTATCAAAGGTATTTTTTATTTGACCCAAATTTGATTATTAAGGGTGATTTTAATAGGTTTTTATGTACTGCACACATACTATAAAATTCTGGTAGCCTTTGCAAATATGGTTGACCAAACTTTACTGTCTCAACGTCAAAATAAAAGCGACATAAAAAGTTATGGAAGCCAGAACAAACACAAACGAAGCCTCCTCTGTATAGCACAGAGTGTTAAAATGTTCAAATACCTCCTGATGATAATGTTGTATCAAAACGAATGTCCAAATAGCTTCTTAATATCGTTCCATACCGCCCTTCGAAAGTTTATCATCCGTGAAAAATACAGAAAAGGGTTAAGCAATGAATTAAAAGTGCAAAATCTTGAAAATATTTCAGTAGTTTCTGCTGTTACATTTATATTATACTTTATATCGAGTGGGATAAAAATCAAAGATGGTAAAAATGTGATATTCAAAGCTAAAACTATGTATATAAATGTCTTTGTAGCATAATGAAATTCTTGCACCTGTCTTAAATGTAATTTTAAAGTAGCTTCGGACACCCCAGGTAAAGATGATTGTTCTTTTTTCGCTTTGGCTATTTCAAAAATACTCAGGAAAGTTAAAACATTTATGCATAACAAGAACAGAATACAGATCACAACTATTCCGGGCACGAATTGAGATTTATATTCATTTTGGCCGCTTCTGTTGATCTTGTCGCAAAATTCTTCGTAATTGAACCCAAATTGAATTACGACCACACAGGCGGACGCCAAAAGCGTAACGACGCTTAGTAGAATGTTGAGTGAAATCATGCAAACTGTCTTTCGTTTATTCCACGTGATTTTCTGTTTTGCAATTTTTCTGATGCCAATATATCTCTGTACACTTATTGAGCAACAATTCCCCAATGATAATGTTGTTGATATAGGGAATATAACGATACCCGTAATGCAAAAGGAATAATATACAGACGAGTGCATGTACGAAAGTAATGAGGCATGTAAAATATAGACGTGCCAATTCCAGATAAAATGTCAGTAAGGCACAGAAAGAGAAGTTGTTGCCAGAACCCGTCACTAGATACAAGTCTTTTATATCTGATCAAACATAAAAGAGAGAAACTGTTTATGATAATGATAACAGTACCCAAACTGAAGGAAATAACGCCAAATGCTTTTTCAAATTGCAGGTTTTGCGTCTGGCTACCATTTGTCGTTATGTATGAAGTGTTTGCTTCTGTCATTTCCGATATATTTTGTCCATCCATTGCAGCAGAGCCGAATAAGTCTATATCTGAAATTAATGAATCATACCATAATTATTTCCATAGATAAAGATAATTGTTTTATTAGTAAGTTATAGAACTTAAGGCGCTGGGAATCAACGTGTTAGAAGTAACAGTTTAACAAGAACAATAACCATGATATTCAAAACTGTTTAACATGTTGCTTTTTCCTAACAAATAGGAGGAGTGGGTAAAATGAAATGCAATATAAAGTATAGTTTCTTATTTAGCTTATTCTTATTCGTTGTTTGTGTCAACTATGCTATGCGTCAGAGGGTCTGCTGACGAATGATACCAAAATCAGGTGTGTAGTCAACAGATTAGGATTTTTATTCACATAAAACACATCTAACACGAGTAACTTAATGTAAAATATCGCTGGTAAACGCTCAGATAAAAAGGCTGAAATACGGGATTACATAAAGAAAATCTGCTATAAATGTTTAATACAAATGTATAATGATATCAGTAATGAAATATACATGTATAAGATAACTGTTTTGACGTAGATGCATACTTTCAAAAATAGAAATGTCAATTGAAGGCTGGTAGAAAAAGCTCAATAGTTAGTGACAAAAACATAAATAAAGTGGAGCTTATCATTGACAATGATGCCAAATTGTCACTTACCCAGACAGGCCATATCGCAGTGATATTGAAAGGGTTAACTTATACGTTTATAAAGTTATTGATTGAAACCCACTTGCTTACATCAGCCTAGAAGAAGGAGCGAGCTAAATGCACTCAAAAATTACTGAAAACATGTCTTTAATATGACAG
>NW_026865795.1:0-45507 GCF_026571515.1 Ruditapes philippinarum | reverse complement strand
ATATGAGCAAGTACTGGCTGGAATTCAACGAAACTTTATGGGACCCTTCAATACCAAGAGGAGATAAGCATACTGTTGCCTTGTTCTTGTCAGACAGTTAAGTCAGAGTTATGGCCCTTGATTAGTTATGCAGTATACATATAGGGCAGTAACCGTTTCCATGCTACTTCTCTACAACTACTTGCTGAAATTCAAATAAACTTTATGTGAACCATTTATACCAAGATGAGATGTGCGTAATTTGTTGCCTTGTTCAGACTAGATCCTTCGTTACAGAGTTATGACCCTTGATTTGTTATGCAGTATACATATAGAGCAATATTGCTATTTCTTTGCAACTGCTGTATTGATTTCAACAAAATTTTATGGGAACCATAGATACAAAAAGGCAATTTACATCTCATTGCCGTCACCAGATGTTACTATTTAACACTGAATTAATTAATGCTCTGTTATTGCCCTGAATATTTATTATGTAAAAAGAATATTACTGTTTACGGCATGATTAATATATAAATAAAGCCTTAGGTCTTTATTTGTTGTGTTAGTAATAACCAGTACATGGCGGGTGATGACAAATTCAAGGAATTTGCTTGTTGTTTTTTATGCCGTGATAAGAATACGTTGTATGACATGTTGTAAATCTACAAAATTACAATTTTATAAAATGCCCTTTTTGCAAAAATGAAAAATCTATTCATTTCTGAGTCGTAATGTGCCTTTAAATGTATATATAGGGTAAATACATCTATTTAGTATGTAAGAAAACATAATTATGATAACATGAAAATCATGTTATGACTAATTGAATGTTTATGTGAATTTTATGCTTACATATGTTACATGTTTGTCTTATGAACACATGCATCAAACATGTATGTTTGTTACTTAGAATATAGATTACATCTATCAAGCACATTTGTAAACCTTTACATGTACATGATAAACAAATCTATATTGGTCATATTAATTCTTACAAAAATTATATGACGTAAGGATAAGTTAATGTTACAATATGTTATGTCAATTGTACATGTATATTTAACATGAATGTTTAAAACTTGAAATGTACATTGAACAGTATCTAGTAGACGTTATTCTGCTATAATGAATAAAAACTTGTTTGACAGCATTTATTAATTTTGAAACTTGCACAGTTGTTTTCACTTTATTTGGAACTTTACTTGTTTATCTTAAATAAGTCGGTTTTAGAGGAAGGATAAGAAGTTAATAAACTACTTAAGATTCAGAAATTGGTTGACTAACATTTTGTCTAATACATAGGTTAAAAGTTGAAATCATCAGAATTGATAGAAGTGTATTCACTTTGTATGGAAATTTGTTTGTTTTTTTAAATAAGTTTGTTAATAAAGAATTGGAAGTTAATAAATTACTTTAGATTTCTATCATTGGTTGACTAATATACTGTTTTATTACATGTATTTAACACTTTATATTGTTTAAGGTTAAACAGATTAAATTAAATTTTATCAGAATGGATACAATAGATCCATCTTTTTTAATTTATCAAACAATGATGACATGTATATCAGTATAAAGAGATGTTAATAAAATGTAATATATAAAATTTGATTTGGTCTTAGAAGGTTTATGAAGCATTGTTATTCTGCTGATCTTGGTACTATTGAAATACTTTAAGAAATTAAATATATTTGTTTGATAGGTTAGCATGTATGTGTGACTTTCATAATAAAAAATTGTACACAATTGATTGGTTTATTATTTGTTTGTTGTCCCCTCTTTTACAGAACTAGTTGAGGGTATAAAACTTGTTGAAAATTTACTTCCAACTATTTTTAGCTCACCTGTCACAAAGGCAAGGTAAGCTTTTGTGATCACCATAAACTTTTACTTTAAACAACATCTCCTCATAAACCGCTAAGCCAATTTCATCCAAATTTCACAGGAATCTTCCTTTGGTTGTTACCTTTAAAAATTGTTCAGAGACTCCAATTCCAAGCAGAACTCTGGTTGCCATGGCAACTGAAAGAAAAAACTTTAAAAATATTATTTTAAAGAGTCGTCCAAAGAGCTAGAGCTTAGATATTAAGCATGACACATCATCTAGTGAGTGTCTATCAAGTCTGTTCAAATAAAATTCCCGGGGTCAAAATTGGCACGCCCCGAGGGATTATTGATTTCCTAATATGTATATAGTAAAACCTTTAAAAATTCTTCTTAAAAAACACCCAAGGTCCTAAAGCTTATATATTAAGCATGAGCAATTTTCAAATGGGTGTCTACCAAGTTTATTTGAATAAAAGCCCTGAGGGTCTAAATTGGCTCCACCCTGGGGGTGATTATTTTTCCTTATATGTAAGTTTTAAAAACTTAAAAGATATTCTTTTAAAAAATACAAATTGCTAGACTCTAGAGCTTAAATATTAAGTATGAAACATCTTCTTGTAAGTGTTTACCATCTTTGTTCAAATAAAAGCCCTGGGGTAAAAATTGTCCTCGACCTAGGGGGTCGTTGATTTTCGTTTTATGTACAGATATCTTTTGGCAACCAGTAAAGTTTTTACACATGCACTATTTCAGATCCAAATATGAATTTTGTTGTATCAGTTTAAGATTTAGATTATATATATATATTTTTGTTTATAGTTAACAATATTAATTGTTCTTTGTCGTGGATAGTTTCTATATTCAGGTGAGCCATTTCAGATCCATCATGGCCCTCTTGCCTTATAAAGCAAAGACTCAGCTGTCATAAGATAAATAAATCTATTTAGAATATATGCACTGTACTCGTGTAAGAATGCAATGTGGCCGAGTGGTTAACAGGTCGGACTAGTCATACAAAGATTGCTGGCCGTGTGGGTTCAAACCCCGTCAGGAGCAATCCATTAAATTAGATGTTTCCCTGGGCAAAAAACTTTTCACACACTGCTTAGTACTGGTTGGTTCCAGGAATGGATTCGAGAGTGTTTCAATAAGCTTATATAGCTTTTACACTATCAAACTAAAATCTAAGTTAATGTAATAATGAGACTTATGCTCTAATTCAATTCTTTCAACCGAGGATAAATCATTTACAAGCTTAAGCCCTTCAACTTACATATACTACACTACAACAAAACAAATAAACAATTTATATTCAATTGGCTAAGAGCGATTGTTCCAGCGTCGAATTTTAAAGTACGGGACAAATAACGCTATTAACTGAAACGAAACTGAATTACAATCCTAGATTTTTAGAAACGCTGAGAATCGAATTAATATCCTCAGACACATAACCGTCCTTCGCATGCTCACTATTTTTTTTTTCATCCCCCGTGCTTTTTAATAAGTCTATCACATACATTATTAACAGCGTTTTAAACTGCGAGTCCCATAATCATTAGCGTTTATGCCTACTTCGACAAGCATCTCACGTAACAGTTCCCTAACTCGAGTATAAGATAAGCAACCTCATTTCTTCAATCTAAAAGAGTTAGTTTTCTAACATGAAGGTAAAGACCGAAAAACATGCTCTTCACTATCGTTTGATAAATCAGCATTTGAAAAATAAAGTTGTAATGTTGTATATGGACATGTAACAACAGTTGATTTTGAAATAACAACTGAAGAACCACGACTTAACTGATCAGTTTTACTAGACCGTATGTACAATACATGTATTAAGTATGCGGATGCGCAGGCTGGTCTGAGTCCATGCTGGTCGCAAACCCATTATGTTGGTTTTGTCGTGATGCGGCTCAATTATCATCATTGAATGTAATAACATCAGTACATCTTAAATTTAACAGTTCTCCGATCCTCAAAATCCTGAAAACCCTATGATTATAATTGAAACTGATCTTAAATGATATAAAGAACAATTATCTTTGTCATGTAATTAAAACATATCTCCAATAATTTCTGCAAAAATAGGTTGTTTTTTTTTGTTTTGTTTTTTTGCACATAAGCATATGTCCTGACCCTTCCGGTCATACTTGGGCCCTTCCGGCCATACTTAGGCCCTTCCGGCCAGACTTAGGCCCTTCCGGCCAGACTTAGGCCCTTCCGGCCAGACTTTGGTCCTTCCGACCTTCTACCCATGAAACTTAATAGTCCTTCCGGTAATACTTGATTACAAATTTAACGTGATAATTATTTTAATGATCTGGAATCAAGTTTGACTGCCAAAACAAATCCCTTTAACTTTCTAGAACCAAAAAGAGTTCTTTTGTTTTTACCATGAACATTTATTTTTCTGTTGCAAAAGTCTAAGACATCCTTAACATAGTTTTTCCCTGTAAAACTGTTATCTTCAAATAATATAGGCCAGTAATCAGCGGACAGCCACCTTAGTACAATCAGAACACCCATAGCTTTACACTCTTTCACGTGTTTAATTGTTTTGCAGACTCAACTGACTAAACTAAACTTACCATTTATGAACCTTCTGTTCGCTTTCTTTGCTTCATTGCGCTGTTTGATAATGGACGCAGCTGCTTTCTCAGCCTTTTTAATTCTCTTTAAATCCTCATCATCGCTGGCTAAATCGTCTTGCTCATATTCGTGTACAGTAAACCAACCACTAGGTGACTTGTCTGCCAGTTTTATCAGTTTATTGCGACGTTCAATCTTTTTCTTAGCAATCTCACACAACTCGAGCACCTCACTGTGTTCCCCTGACTCAATCTGTCCGCTAATTTGAACAATGCAATCCAACAGCTCACAGTTATGATCCAACTGTATCTGATTCCCTTTGTTTTTCAAAACAGTGGATTTTTGAGTTTTGGCAACACTTCCTTTGCATATCTCTTTCTTAAAAGCTGCAAACTTAGCATCAAAATACGATTTTATGTCATATAAACTGTCCGAGTTCATTCTTGAATTTAAATGAAAAGTTAAGATAAAACTCGTCTGAACAGCCGAAAAGCAAATCCTCGAATGATTATTTTACACACCTATAGTACATATACATGTATCATACTTTTCACGTGCACATCCCCGCCAAAATCAAACACAGGCGACAATCATAACCCAGCTGAACCATGTACGCGGTAAGTTGCCTGGCAACGTGTGTAAATACATATAACGTGTAAGATAGAAACACCATCATTATCAACAGAACTGCAACAAGGAAAAACTTTCCGTATAACATATCGACAAGTCTGATCAAATGCAAATATACTGTACATTTAAATAAATATACAGTATTTCAAGTGTGTAAGCATTTACCCATATTATATGACATCACATATGACGTTATACAAATTATACCAGTGGTTACAAACTACATGTGATATCTTCAGTGTTGTATGCTAAGTTTCTATAAAAATTTGTAAATTACACAGGCCATGTCATGAAGTATTTGAAGCCTGCAGGTTATGCCATTAAAAACTAAGTCTGTAGGTATGTCATTAAATAGTAAAGTTTGCAGGTTATGTCATAAAATAGTAAAGTATGCAAGTTATGTCATAAAATAGTAAAGTATACAGGTTATGTCATAAAATAGTAAAGTCTGCAGGTTATGTCATAAAATAGTAAAAGTTGCAGGTTATGTCATAAAATAGTAAAGTATGCAAGTTATGTCATAAAATAGTAAAGTTTGCAGGTTATGTCATAAAATAGTAAAGTTTGCAGGTTATGTCATAAAATAGTAAAGTTTGCAGGTTATGTCATAAAATAGTAAAGTTTGCAGGTTATGTCATAAAATAGTAAAGTATGCAAGTTATGAAATATATAGTAAAGTATACAGGTAATGTCATAAAATAGTAAAGTTTGCAGGTTATGTCATAAAATAGTAAAGTTTGCAGGTTATGTCATAAAATAGTAAAGTATGCAAGTTATGTCATAAAATAGTAAAGTTTGCAGGTTATGTCATAAAATAGTAAAGTTTGCAGGTTATGTCATAAAATAGTAAAGTTTGCAGGTTATGTCATAAAATAGTAAAGTTTGCAGGTTATGTCATAAAATAGTAAAGTATGCAAGTTATGTCATATATAGTAAAGTATACAGGTTATGTCAATAAATAGTATAGTTTGCAGGTTATGACATAAAATAGTAAAGTTTGCAGGTTATGTCATAAAATAGTAAAGTATGCAGGTTAAGTCATAAAATAGTAAAGTTTGCTGGTTATGTCATAAAATAGTAAAGTCTGCAGGTTATGTCATAAAATAGTATAGTTTGCAGGTTAAGTCATAAAACAGTAAAGTATGCAGGTTATGTCATAAAATAGTAAAAGTTGCAGGTTATGTCATAAAACAGTTAAGTATGCAGGTTATGTCATAAAATGGTAAAGTCTGCTGGTTATGACATAAAATAGTAAAGTTTGCAGGTTATGTCATAAAATAGTAAAGTATGCAGGTTATGTCATAAAATAGTAAAGTTTGCTGGTTATGTCATAAAATAGTAAAGTTTGAAGGTTATGTCATATAAATAGTCAAGTCTGCAGGTTATGTCATAAAATAGTAAAGTATGCAGGTTATGTCATAAAATGGTAAAGTCTGCAGGTTATGTCATAAAATAGTAAAGTTTGCTGGTTATGTCATAAAATAGTAAAGTTCGCTGGTTATGTCATAAAATAGTAAAGTATGCATGTTATGTCATAAAATGGTAAAGTCTGCAGGTTATGTCATAAAATAGTAAAGTTTGCTGGTTATGTCATAAAATAGTAAAGTTTGCAGGTTATGTCATAAAATAGTAAAGTATGCAGGTTAAGTCATAAAATAGTAAAGTTTGCTGGTTATGTCATAAAATAGTAAAGTATGCAGGTTATGTCATAAAATAGTAAAGTTTGCAGGTTATGTCATAAAATAGTAAAGTTTGCAGGTTATGTCAAATAAATAGTAAAGTCTGCAGGTTATGTCATAAAATAGTAAAATATGCAGGTTATGTCATAAAATAGTATAGTTTGCTGGTTATGTCATAAAATAGTAAAGTTTGCAGGTTATGACATAAAATAGTAAAGTCTGCAGGTTATGTCATAAAATAGTAAAGTCTGCAGGTTATGTCATAAAATAGTAAAGTATGCAGGTTATGTCATAAAATAGTATAGTTTGCTGGTTATGTCATAAAATAGTAAAAGTTGCAGGTTATGACATAAAATAGTAAAGTTTGCAGGTTATGTCATAAAATGGTAAAGTTTGCAGGTTAAGTCATAAAATAGTAAAGTATGCAAGTTATGTCATATAATAGTAAAGTCTGCTGGTTATGACATAAAATAGTAAAGTTTGCAGGTTATGTCATAAAATAGTAAAGTTTGCAGGTTATGACATAAAATAGTAAAGTATGCAGGTTACGTCATAAAATAGTAAAGTATGCAGGTTAAGTCATAAAATAGTAAAGTCTGCAGGTTATGTCATAAAATAGTAAAGTGTGCAGGTTATGTCATAAAACAGTATAGTTTGCAGGTTCTGTCATTAAACAGTAAAGTATGCAGGTTATGTCATAAAATAGTAAAGTATGCAGGTTTTGTCATAAAAAAGTAAAGTTTGCAGGTTATGACATAAAATAGTGAAGTTTGCAGGTTATGTCATAAAATAGTAAAGTTTGCAGGTTATGACATAAAATAGTAAAGTATGTAGGTTAAGTCATAAAATAGTAAAAGTATGCAGGTTATGACATAAAATAGTAAATGTTTGCAGGTTATGACATAAAATAGTAAAGTCTGCTGGTTATGTCATAAAATAGTAAAGTTTGCTGGTTATGTCATAAAATAGTAAAGTTTGCAGGTTATGACATAAAATAGTAAAGTTTGCAGGTTATGACATAAAATAATAAAGTATGCAGGTTAAGTCAAAAAATAGTAAAGTATGCAAGTTATGTCATAAAATAGTAAAAGTTGCAGGTTATGTCATAAAATAGTAAAGTATGCAAGTTATGTCATAAAATAGTAAAGTCTACAGGTTATGTCATAAAATAGTAAAGTATGCAAGTTATGTCATAAAATAGTAAAGTTTGCAGGTTATGTCATAAAATAGTAAAGTTTGCATGTTATGTCATAAAATAGTATAGTTTGCAGGTTCTGTCATTAAACAGTAAAGTATGCAGGTTATGTCATAAAATAGAAAAGTATGCAGGTTATGTCATAAAATAGTAAAGTATGCAGGTTAAGTCATAAAATAGTAAAGTATACATGTTATGTCATAAAATAGTATAGTTTGCAGGTTATGTCATAAAAAAGTAAAGTTTGCTGGTTATGACATAAAATAGTAAAGTATGCTGGTTATGTCATAAAATAGTAAAGTTTGCAGGTTATGACATAAAATAGTAAAGTATGCAGGTTATGTCATAAAATAGTAAAGTGTGCAGGTTATGTCATAAAAAAGTAAAGTTTGCAGGTTATGTCATAAAATAGTAAAGTATACAGGTTATGTCAATAAATAGTATAGTTTGCAGGTTATGACATAAAATAGTAAAGTTTGCAGGATATGTCATAAAATAGTAAAGTTTGAAGGTTTTGTCATAAAATAATAAAGTTTGAAGGTTATGTCATAAAATAGTAAAGTTTGCAGGTGATGTCATAAAATAGAAAAGTTTGCAGGTTATGTCATAAAATAGAAAAAGTTGCAGGTTAAGTCATGAAATAGTAAAGTATGCAAGTTATGTCATAAAATAGTAAAGTATACAGGTTATGTCAATAAATAGTATAGTTTGCAGGTTATGACATAAAATAGTAAAGTTTGCAGGATATGACATAAAATAGTAACGTTTGCTGGTTATGTCATAAAATAGTAAAGTTTGCAGGTTATGTCATAAAATAGTAAAGTTTGCAGGTTATGTCATAAAATAGTAACGTTTGCGGGTTATGTCATAAAATAGTAAAATTTGCAGGTTATGTCATAAAACAGTAAAGTATGCAGGTCATGTCATAAAATAGTAAAAGTTGCAGGTTATGTCATAAAACAGTTAAGTTTGCAGGTTATGTCATAAAATATTATAGTTTGCAAGTTATGTCATAAAAAAGTAAAGTTTTCAGGTTATGTCATAAAAAAGTAAAGTATGCAAGTTATGTCATACAATAGTAAAGTATACAGGTTATGTCATAAAATAGTATAGTTTGCAGGTTATGACATAAAATAGTAAAGTCTGCAGGTTATGTCATAAAATGGTAAAGTTTGCAGGTTATGTCATAAAACAGTAAAGTATGCAGGTTATGTCATAAAATAGTAAAAGTTGCAGGTTATGTCATAAAACAGTTAAGTTTGCAGGTTATGTCATAAAATAGTAAAGTGTGCAGGTTATGTCATAAAATAGTAATGTATGCAGGTTATGTCATAAAAAAGTAAAGTCTGCAGATTATGTCATAAAATAGTAAAGTATGCAGGTTATGTCATAAAATAGTATAGTTTGCAGGTTATGACATAAAATAGTAAAGTCTGCAGGTTATGTCATAAAATAGTAAAGTTTGCAGGTTTGCAGGTGTCATAAAAAAGTAAAGTTTGCAGGATATGTCATAAAATATTTAATTCTCTAGGTTGTGTCATAATTGCACTAAGAATGTGCAAATATTGTATGCATAAAATCTGTCATTGAATGTGTCTGCATACATTAAAGTCATAATAAAGCATGGTACATAATGGATGTGTATTATTTGTTTCTTTTTACTTCCTTTGTACAGATGTTTCAAATAGGGATTTCTGCAGCCGGGTGGTTTAGGTGGTTAATTTCAAACCACTTGCCCTCACTGCTGCATGTTTGAATCGTCAAAGTACTTTTATTTCTATCACGTGAGGAAGCTATCCCGCTGACTTATGGAATGTTGGCGGTTCTACTCAGATACCCGCTTGTGCCTGAAATAATTCACAGAGGGCCACCTACTCCTCTACCAGTAAAGCTGGACTATGGACTATGACTTTCGTGTTGGTGCTATGTCAATCCCAACAAAAACAACTGATGTATATGCAGACCTGGGGATGACAACATTGATCAGTAATTGATTTAAGGTTTGACTGTAAATATAGATATCGAAAGTATTAGACCTCTTTCTCACAATAAACCCAACCTTGGTGACGATGTTGGGAGTTTATGATCAAGATATTGTAAACGTACAAAAATAAGTTTGTCCAAGCTTGAAGAAAGAAAATGATTGCTATTTTGTTCATCTTTTTGATGGAGAAGACAGGTGTAAAGTTCAACATTTCATAGAAGACAGAACAACCTTCATTATAAAAGTTACATTAATATTCTTATTTGTGCTTCTGTCAAGTTGTATTATTAATATATTGACGATTATGTCTACGTCCTCGCGAGGCGTTTGACATTAAAGGAAGATAGATAATTAGATTATGATGGGTATTGACACAATCTGATTATCTATCTTCTCCAAACAACGCTCCGCTTTAAGATCTGACCGTGACCAAATACGAAATTATTTCTGGTGACATTTCACACAGCCAATAATCGGCGAGATTTCATAATTTTGAAAGCGATGTGGTAACTAACTTAAACACTGGGAAAACCAATACTGGAATAGGTTATTTTGAAGATTTCTAGAACAAACATGGCGTTGTAAATATAGGCGACAGGTAAACTGGCAAAACGATCTGGCCCATTAAAAATTGACTCTAAGTTAATTTGCTATGAATTACTTTAAACACTTTTTTCTAACAAAAATCAACAATATGTCTTACTTCCATGGATAACGGTATTTTTATACTATGCCTATGTAAAGCCGATTTGATTGCTTGGCTAAAACAAGCTTTCTTTGGGAATCCGAATTATAAAGAAGGTGAAACATATACGGTCGTCATCAAATCTACATTAAAGGAATAAGTAGGTCTGAACTTCAGTCAAATTGGTGATTGACCATAAATTGATAATCAAAAATGTTTAGGATAAAATGTGTATACTCCCTAAATTAAAAAAAAAGCAACAACAACAACAACACTGCACCACGCTTTAAAAAAATATCGTTTATGATACATATTGAAATGTCCGTGAGACACCTGGCATATTGATAAATTCTGCATAATAAAATGTAAATTTGAACATAATTAAGGTAAATGGACAGTTATTTTGACTTTTACCTGTGCACTCACCTATATGATTTACATTCAAATGAGCATATTGTCACTTAGAAGGTTACAATGCTTGGTTAGTTGAAGACATGTGGTAAAAGAAAGAGGAGTCACTACCTGGAGATACGAACCCGTTCATTCCCAATGAAGGAATATAGGGTTAACGCACGTTTTTCCGTGTTATAACGTCTGCAGAGTCCCGAGGAACGGTTGGTGCCCTAGCCCGGTAGGGCGAGGGCTCCAACAGTTCCGAGGGACTCTGCAGACTTTATAACACGAAATAAACGTGCGTTGATGCTATTATAGCATAAAATTTTAAAACAGATTCATTATTTATATATTATCGCATGGCTGTGAGCTTTTCCTTTGTTCTTTCCAACCCATTATACTCAGTACACTTCAATGAGCATTTCAAAACTGTATTGATATATAACAGTACAGTTTTTTTCATTGATTCATATAGGAAAAAAACTCGACTGTTATATATCGGTCTAGTTTTTTTCGCACCTTGTATATATCAATACAGTTTTTTCATAGAGGCTCCAATGGGGCAGTGGTAACGACTATTCCCAGTAGCAAAAAAAACCCATAAGATAATAAAAAATGAAATCAATAAAATAAAATAAAATAAATATATAAATACAATGAAAAATATAAACAAAGATAATTAATGAAATGAAAAAAGCCCTTTAATCTTAAATCAATCTTGGTAACAGTATACAATCCGCCTCTTATATTGGATGTCTTTTGTATATTTTTTTTGGCAGCGAAAACAACTTGAAAAACTGCCTTATGATAAATAACTGTAATGTAGCTAACGATTTATTTATTTATTTCTATTACAAAAAAAACATTATGACATTGCGATAAAACAGTTAAAGTATATGAAACTCGTTAGTTACGGGGGTATAGCACTGGCTGGGGCGGCATCTCGGGATGTCTATGCAAAAACAATTGTCTCGGCCTAACGGACTCGTCATTTTTTAGCAGAAACACCCCTTGATGTCGCCCCAGCCAGTGTTATACCCTCGTAACTAACTCGTTTCATATACTATAACTATTACATATATAAAACACAAACATTAAATCCTTGTGCTTGAACGGTATTTATCCAACTCTACATGTTTTACGTATGCGTTTTAATTTTTCCGGGGCCAACAACTTGAGAACCGAACGAAATTTCAAATTTTAATAAATTGATTTAACAAAGTTTCCCAGATAGCATTCTATATGGGACCCATGTGGGGCCCATATGGGCACCTATATGGGTCCCATTTGGGCTGCCCATATGGGCCCCATATAGGAAGTGCAACCGGGTTCCAAATGGGCAGCCCTTATACTCAATATGGGATTCACATGGGCCCCATCTGGGCAGCCCATGTACACAATATGGGCCCCACATGGGCCCCATATGGGCAGCCCTTGTACTAAATATGGGTTTCAAATGGGCAGCCCAGATACTTCCATTATAGGTAGATTTTGAATTCCGGGGTAGATCTATTTTCAATTACTTCAATTATAAGTTTGCTGAACGTTTAGATAGCAACCGCTTGCTACAGAGCAGGATTCTTGTACTTGCGTTAAATATTCAAGTGATGTTTTAACTCATTCTGTTTCCTGGAACAGACAGATTATGGCACAAAGCCTTTATGATCATGCAAGAAAACAATACACAATGTATATGCTTTAACAATGTAACTTTATTTAGTAATCTCACTTATGGTAAGTGTATATCATATATATACAGATTCTCAATACATTCTGTGGACGCCTGATGTCAACAAAGAAACCTTTACTTATGTAAATAAACTTAGAAAAGTGTACAATATAAAAATCCGAGTAAACTGTACATATTTGTAAATCCACAGAATTTCATTTTGACTACATAGTTTTTAATTCAAAAATACAGAAATATTAATTATTATTCAAAAAGTCCTATGTAGTAAATATTACTTTGGTACACTAAATAAGCAACATGTAATGGAAAACTGTTTATAATGTACGAACAAAATAATTAAAAATGCAGTTTTATAACATTAGATACCTTACAGATCACTATAAGGAAAAATGAAACTTATGCTAGACACTGGTAAAACTTTACAGAAGGTCTTTGGAACTCCAAGAAATATATGTGTATAATGTTTAAATTTCAGTGAATCAACAGTATGACCCCAAATGTCTTTTTAACTTTCTACATAATTCATAGAAAAAGTATTATACATTTACTGTAATTCATTACAAATTTCTATCTACCAATTACTTTCATTTTCAAATGATATAGATCTACATCAATTAATATAAAAAGTTGTTCATTACAACCATGTATTACACTTTGGTATGGTAGTGCTGAAGAAAAAAATGTTATGCAGCTCGTGAAAAGTAACAAATATAATAAAACAAAACCTTGGCACAGTTGTAATACTGTTCATAGATGTGTAAACAAAATATTATGCAGCTGATGAAAAAAAATTAATATAATTAACAAAACCTTGGCACGGTTGTAATACTGTTCATAGATGTGTAAACAAAATATTATGCAGCTGATGAAAAAAAATTAATATAATTAACAAAACCTTGGCACGGTTGTAATACTGTTCATAGATGTGTAAACAAAATATTATGCAGCTGATGAAAAAAAATTAATATAATTAACAAAACCTTGGCACGGTTGTAATACTGTTCATAGATGTGTAAACAAAATATTATGCAGCTGATGAAAAAAAATTAATATAATTAACAAAACCTTGGCACGGTTGTAATACTGTTTATAGACGTGTGGACAAAATATGCAGCTAATGAAAAGTAACAAATATAATACACAAAAGGTTGGCACTGTTGTAATTGTCAACAAAATATGCAGCTAATGAAAAGTAACAAAAAGTAATACAAAAAAGGTTGGCACGGTTGTAATACTGTTTATATAGACGTGTTAACAAAATATGCAGCTAAAGTAACAAATATGATACACAAAACCTTGGCACGGTTGTAATATTGTTAATAGACGTGTAAACAAAATATGCAGCTAATGAAAAGTAACAAATATAATACACAAAATCTTGGCACATTGAAATACTGTTTATAGACATGTAAACAAAATATGCAGCTGATGAAAAGTAAAAAATAGTTTGTACAAGTTTGTAAAAATCAATAATAATTAAAATGTGATATTACACAAAGATCAAATTTGTTGTGAAGAAATTCATTAAAAAAATTGTCAGTAAAAATAGTTGGTTTCAGTAATTTCTCCGATATTATCAAAGTTTCAACAATAACAACAATAAAGATTACAAGAATCATCATTGTAAAGTATTTCAACTTTATTTTAAAGGTTAATACCATATCAATACATGTGTTCCCTGTTAGTGTCAAGTTTTGACAAGATGTTATAATTGTATTGATCAGTATCAAAAACATTCCCCAAGCATTTAATGTCTTGATTTAAATAGTAACAATGTTTTTTGTTTGTTTGTTTCATTTTACGCCTTTTACGTCATATAGGCGGGTAGTTTCCTAACCATCGTTTCTGGAGAGTTACACCAGTACTAGACTTCCTTCCTCCGTGCAGTAACAATGTTTAATGGAAAAAAAAAACAACAGCATATAGACAACAGAAAAACAGCATATAATGTCAACAACAAACATAACATAGCAGCAGAATATACTGACTAGAAGGCAAAATTTGACTAGACAAGAATTTTGCATTTACAAGAAAGACATGCTATGCTGATGACCTCAAACATTTAAATTAGCAACAAAAAGTATAACAAGATAAACAAATGAGCCGCTTAATGTAGTTCTGACCCTTATCACATTTTAAAAATACCTTGATACATATTGACTTTCAATCAGTGGAATAACTTATATGCAGATGAAGTAAAGGTTTGAAAATGTAAAATAAAAGTCATTTATTTTATGCTTTTGAGTGTATTACTGATGTATCCGTGAAAAATATATTTGATAATTTCACAGTGAAATGATTAAAATTTCAAACTTTTCTATGATAGGAGAGTACTTTTTAAAGATTTTATCATCATTCAAATTTTTTGAATTCAATAAATAATATCATGGCTATTCAAAGTTGATTGTCAAACTTATTTTTCAGCCCAAGACTTCCTGTATTTATGAGAAATTGGACTTAAATTCAACTAAAATTGATGTTAACAGTGGGGAAAACAGATTTAATATTAACGTTAATATTGAGGAAATTTCATTAGCATAAAATAAAAAGACACTTTATTGTTTGTTGTGTAAGATGTAATTTTATATCATTGAAGGAACTTTAAAAAACAGTGTTCTCACGAGCGCATAGCCACTCATGAGAATACTGTTTTTAAAGCTCTCTTGATGATATAAAATTTCATCTTACACACAAACAAACAAATATCCTCTATAAATTTGCATTTTTAAATTAAAAACATGTCTAGTCACTTCCTTCATTTTCTTCAGGTAAGGTCTCTGACACTTTGTTTCTTGCTTTCCTTCCCCCATCGCGGTCCCGCGCCCCAGCCAGCCACTTTGAAACCTCTATTTCAACATCCTTCCTCGTTGCAGCCTTTGTCGGCAAGTTCCTTTGGACACATTCTACAAAACAAGCATTCTTATCCTTAAGAATGAAATGAAGTGAAATGAAGGTATTGAAACCATTCAAAGGTCATAAGCCACCTTGTAGCATTTTGAGCAGTATAAATTGGAATATAAACTAATTCTGGTATGTTTTACCAAATATAGATGTTTGTTTCCTGGTTTTACATAGCTTTTAACAATATTTCTGTGATATCGCTGCAGTCAGTTGTAAGCTGAGATCATCTTATCGGTGTATCAGTAAAGAATGTTAAGGTAAGCAAATAACTTGCTTTACAGGAAGGTGATTTCTGTTTATATTATGCATCACAACACAATGCATGGGATCAAAACCACACAGCATGTAAAATATTCTCTCTTATTAATTTCCATAAAAGCTAGTCAAGCATTTTCCTTCATTAAAGCAATACCCGAAGACACAATAACAAGATCTTGGATAATATATCTATTTTGAAGACACCACTTTGCAAATTTGTAAAATATCACTTACTATACAATACATTCAGTATCTAGAGGCCCACAAACTTTTTCTTCCCCTTCAGCCACTTCATATTGTACATTCTTGCCAGTTCATTTGACATGGTTTCTTTCATCAAGCGGTCAACAGTTTCCCGTACATCTGCCATACCAAACATTGAGAGGAACCGCACCTTAAATAAAGCAGAACATAAACTTTTTTTAATGTTTATTTTAACACTACTAAGTGATGGGCTGCAAGTCACCAAATGACAAATAATTGTCAACTGGACCTCAAAAACATGATCTGCCAAGAAAACTGTTTGGATTGACAAATTAAAAGATCTTTTCTCATATATTTACAGCCTAGGACAACACCTTAGTGACTTGTGCCTTTATGTTTGCCCCCTCCACCGAGTGTTATGGGCACATTATCATTGTTTTTTTTTATACAAGAGTTTATTCAATATCAACAGAATAATTTTTGATAATATAATAACAGCTCAATTCCTGGATTTTGTGGGTACTAGTCATTTTCCTGGTATTTTGAAAGCTGCCAGCATTTTGATTAATGAATTGACTGTCTTGTCCTAATTAATAATTAATGTTGAAAACGAGGCCAACTGCCCATGTCTTGTGCTCATGGCTATTATAGCATATATAAATAACATAACTGTGTCAATATGAATCAAAAAATTAAAACATGCCAGTTTTTAATTCTGAAATTAATGCAGCAAAGTGTTTGTCCACTGTGCAATATTTTCCAACATAAATATAGCAGAATGATTATACATTATCATCAAGTGCTCACCACAGACCATTATGTTATTTCGCTTTTAGGCCAGTGGATATGGGGTATACTTTTTTCAGTTACTAATGGAGCAACATACATGACTAACACTATGCTTACCACAGATGAGAGCATTTTCTGATCTCCCAGAAGCTCATCGAATGCTTCTATCTGCTCAGGATAACGAATAGGGAATGAGATATCTTTCGGAAGTTGCAGCGGTTGGTCATCTGCTGCTGACCTTAACAGCATTCGCTGCACCATCCTCTTAATTTCACGATTCTTCTCTCGCATTGTCTCCAAGACTCGGAGAATCTGTGTAACAGCAGCTGAAAAAAAGGATTCATAATTCTAGGCCATATACTTTTAGAGCTATGTGAATTACAAATGAGCCATGTCACGACAAAACCAACATAATGCGTTTGCGATCAGCATGGATCCAGACCAGCCTGCGCATCCATGCAGTCTGATCAGGATCCATGCTGTTCGCTTACAAACCCTATAACAAGTAGAGAAACTGATAGCGAACAGCATGGATCCTGATCAGACTGCGCAGATGCGCAAGCTGGTCTGGATCCATGCTGGTCGCAAACCCATTATGTTGGTTTTGTCATGACCCGGCTCAAATGAAAAAAATCCAGTATTTTAAATTTTTCCTTGGCTTTAACAGTAATTAACGCTAAAATCTCAAAAGGATTGTTGAGTATGCAAGGTCACAAAATGTGAAAATGATAAGAAATCATGAATGAAACTTAACATATTTTTGAGCCTAGGCATGACCGCATGTCATTTGGTGAAAATAAACATTCTTGACTCTTCCAGGGACCGTAACTTTGGATAACAGTAGTGGGGTCAGGCAAGAATATGCGCACAAATTCACATCATGATAAAGACTAACACAAGTAATCATCAATTTCTTTTGAATATTTTTTGAACTAGGGGCGTCACAAGGTGAAACTTTCCATTTTTGGCTGTGTCACTCAATCCAGCTTGTTATAACATTTATTGACTTGTTTTGAGAATATAACATTTAATAAGTATGTACTGTAATAATAAATATATTTATAGCTCCGAAGTTTATACTTACTGGGCCCAATAATCTGCCCACGGAAGGGTGTATCAGAAGCACCTTGTATTGGAGAAGCACTTTGCACATCACTGCTGGCCTCTCGCAATGCCTGTGCAGATAAGCGAGGCGGAGATGAAAGTAGGCTTTGTGACTCTTTGGGCGTTGTTGCTTGGTCAATAACTTGTGGTGGCCTACTCTCTGTGTCTGTCTCATTCTCATCAGTGCCACTATCCGATTCATACAGCCTTTTTGATGGCCTATTTACAATAAAATGAAAATACATTAATAAGTAATTATAAAATACATATACATTAAGTGAGTTATTGCGCCAAGTGACAATATGATTATGACCCGTAATCGGCTGGCAAACATGTACTAGTCTATGTTTACGTACCGAATTGTTGTGCCGCAATTTTGTCTACCAAGGATTTTTAGCACGAATGCGTTTGTTTCCCCGATAGATATTTCATGAACGGGAAGGGCTAAAGACTTGGGGTCGGTCCCATTTGGAAGCTTAATACAAACGTGAAAGTGATAAAAGATTTTTTTAATTGTCTGGACAATTGTTTTCACAACGGCCCGGGAAGTGAATCCCTTGCTTGCAGGCTCGAATCTGGAGTTTCTGGCCTTCTCTTAACTTAAAGTATGTTTTTAAAGGGGGGTATAATTTACAATTTTTTTTCGGTTTTTGATTTTTAAAGATGAACACAGGTTTAATTATCTATCGGGTCATATTTTTTCTATACTCGTGCCTGTGCAACATAGGGCTTGGTTGGTACTTGGAAAAAATTAGTCCTATAAATATGACGTCGCTTTGAGATATTTTTGCTTCTGGGCAAAGCAACAGGCTTGACCGACAAAAACTATAACAAGCCTGTAACGTCTAATATATTGGACTAGGAAAAAATACTTGAATTTGTAATAATAAGTATTTGCATTTAATATTTTAAAATGCTTATGAATGAAATATTGGTACAAAATGGAAGGGACTTCTAAGGCTAGGAGGGGTCACTGGATTTCAAATGATGGTGTCCCTTTAAAAAAGGATCTCTTAAAATTTAGTCTAGATAGAAACAATATTATTAAAATGTTAGTGTCGACTCCGGCACAGTTAAGTTATTCAACAATAACAACTATACACATCCATAGGTCTGCTAAAGTGCCTAATAGTGGGCGTAAATTCTAGAAAATGTCGCAAATTAAACTGACAAAAACTATCGCGAAATTACATGGCAAAGGCAAAAACAAATAAAATAAATGACGTTTACACTTACCTACACACACAATAAATCTGTAAGGATATAATATGAAAGGTCGTTATACGAAATCGTCGTTAAATGTTCCGAATTGAAATGAAATATTGTTTTCGTGTTCAATTTTACAATTTAACGTTTCAATACACAATTTGATTTTAAGCGGCAGCGGAAATCACGTCTGCGCATGCTCGAAATAAATTTTTCATCAAATGCTGATTTTTATAAATTATTTCTGAATTAATAGTCTAAAAGCACATTTTTATATTTAGATTATAAGAATTAAAACCAATATAAAAACTAAACAAATTAATTTCTCGCACCTGCTCAGGCATGCTAATATTTATTGGGTTGCCCGAATGGGACCCATATGGGTCCCTCATGGCTTGTATATATGTTAATGCCACGATTTTTATAAAAGATAATAGCAATTTATGCCAAGGTGGTCACACTATAGCTCAAAGTAAACAAGTTCTAAATAAATAAATAAACGAAAAATCGTTTTTCCTTATAGTGCTGTAATATGGGACCCATATGGGTCCAATATGGGCGTACCTAAATGGACTTGCCCATATTGGTCCCATATAGGTCCAATATGGGCATACCCATATGGGCTTGCCTAGATATAGCCCATATGGGTCCCATATATGCATGTTTGCTGGGTTAACTTTGGAGATAATAATAACTTAAGAAAAACATAACATTACTGTACCCAAGACAAAACAGGCGCCTCAGAAATTCCTAGAATGGTTACAGATTGGCGGTAAGAAAAAGATCAGTGACATCAGATTCAATTTCAGAATCGGTTTTTTTAAGCACGCAAGTTTAAAAAAAATCAGGCATAAAACATTATTCTCTCAAAGAAACATACAGAAATTTAACAATATAAACGTCAATAAAACAACGTTTTCTTATATTCATTTTGTGCTTTCCATATTTGTAAGTTAATCGGGGGATTTTAAACTGAATGACAGATTCTATTTGTTTACACTGACAACTGTCCGTTTCTTAGAAAGGGCGACAACCATTAAGATAAGCGGCCATGTCTATACGCCGTATTGCCGGCATAATTACTTGAATGCTGCTCGCCGTTATGGTGTCACCCCGGTACGGAATTAGACCCAGCCCGTTGTAGTCTAGAAAGTAGTTCTTTTAAATTTTGAAATGGCCTATTTCAAGTCATCTTAATTGATACTGGTTATATTTTAAGTATATCTTTAGTAATTATGTACATGAAGTTTCATTTCTGAGTACTTTAAAGGTTGTTTTTGATATATTTTTGCAGGATTTCATTTCTGGGTGGAAGGTTTCATGAGGCACTATGCACAAGAATACACACCAGTTACTATTTGGAATATTCTATAGTGATTACAGAAATTAAAAGCTGCAGAAAAACTCCAAGGGCTAATGTATTATTTTTTGTGCTAAATTTACTTGGACTGCATTGGTGTTTAAAAAAATGGTCATGAAGTTTCGGTACCGGATTTGCTTTGTCCAGAATTTAGCCTAAAATGTGATGGATTTACTATAGGATATATGGGTCGAAAATTCAGTGGGCCGTCTCCTTATGCGACTGAGGCCCTCGAATTAATAATTCCAATATAACAAGAGCGCATGACTCTGGCAAACAGGCCAAATCGTCTTTTTTGTTTGTTTACTGGGCCCTGAGATCTATGTATTGCGCATAGGTAAAAAAACCGGGCTATAACAAGAGCGCGTGACTATGTTAACGCATGGTTTTGGCCCCGTTATAACATGGGCAAAAAAGGGAAAAATAGCCGATTTTATGCTATAAAAGGCATAATTAACTGCTCTAGTGCCCATATGGGATGAAGTTTAACAACATTTCAAATGTTACAACGATTCTATAAGGATAAATATTAAACCCGCTGTTTAACAACTGTATTTAAATTATGTCCTTGACTTTGAATTTACAGGCAGCAGCGCCACATAAGAAAGGTAACAAGGACTAACATCTAATTGAACATATAGAGAGGCATCGCTTATGAACCGTCAACTGCAAAGCCACAACTGAGGAGATGTTTGTATGAAATGGTTGGTGCACCAAAATTAACATGTTCCTGTAATACGACATAATGTAAATAAAATTATACTAAAATATACTAAGATTTAAGAAAAGTAAAGATATTCATAATTTATGAAATAATTTACATGTTATACGCCTTTAATGACTGATTTTGAAGACTTTATTACCAGATATCTACTGAGTTACTAACGCAGTTACGGCTATCACGGATTTATATTACAAGCTCAGATTTCAGCAGCTTTTCAGGCTAAGAGAAGGGACAACCTTTTCAAGTGCACCAATTGGCAGGTAACAGGTACAATGTGTCGATCCAATGTCCAAAAACAAGCGGTGCGCCCTTTCTGATAAAGTTTTAAAGATGTTGAGATCACTCTTAAAGTGTGTATATAAGTTGGAAAGTACGCAAAGTTTTGATCATTTGTGTCGCAATGAATGGTCTTTTATACACCCTATTAGCATGATGTTTGCAATATTAATGGAAAGACAAATACCAGGGGGTCGCACTATTCACGAGGTTTACATTTGTACAATCGCAACTTTCCGGCCATGTCCGTCAAACTTCGGATTAGTTATAATGAATAATAGCTGAGATGTTGCGATTTCTTTTGCAATCTGAACGAATGCAAAGGACACGGTCCATTAAAAATTCAATAAAATTGATCTATTGATTGTTGAATTTCCGATGTTTGAAACATTTCTTAATAAGATTAACCATATACTTGGTAGTGTTTGGCAAGTGTTTTGGTAATATCTTTAAAATTTTCTTCTCCGACGAAAGGTCATTGAATATTCAAATGTCTTGGTCAATATAGTGCCAACTTGTAGCGCAACTAAGGGGGACCACTGCGTCAGAGTTTGGTACATAGATATGAACGAGCATTCTCCCTTAGATAGTAAATTCCAGACAGAAGTTGACGATTTTTTCCATTCTAATAAATTTCTTTAATTATATTTTTGTTACTTTTCTAACTTTTCATGGTTTTTTTCAGATACATTATCTCACATTTTTTTCTTTTTAAAAATGTATTTATTTCATTACGACAATTAATTGATCATTGTTCAATTACAACTGAACTAACGCAATATCTAAATTCTAATAATACATTAAAAATCTTCATCAAAACATTTCATTTTTTTCCCATTATTACTGTATTTTTTGCATTAAAAATACCCGTTAATCATTCTAAACAATTGACATTAATCACTGAAAATAAAATTGTTATTGCCTATTTGTCACTCTGTCTTTTAAATTTAATTACGTATATAATCTGGAGACCGTCTATTTGTGTTATATAACATTCTAATCGACGGTCACCTACAAATGACGGTCTTCGAGGACCGTCGAAGACCGGAGACCGGAGACTGTCTATTAGTATCCCCCTAATTCTAATAATCTAACAAAATATTTCGGTAAATAGTTAGCTAGATCAGTAAAGTAAGGTTCACAAGGTATTTTTGATTATCAAAATATAGAGTTATTAATTTTGCATACTGTAGCAAAAAATTTTTATAAAGTTCATGACCAGCTTATTCTTACGAGCGCTATTATTTAACTTCAGGTTGTAAATCATAATTCTAAAAATGATTAATATTTGCAAATGTCTCCGAAATGCAAAAGTGTCATGTAGAAAAAATATATTTAATGAATATATCAAAACAGTTTGTATACCTTTACGAACATATTATGTCGACGAGGCTCCAACAATTGGTAAAAGTCCGGACAAAACAAACCCCGACTACAAGGTTAGTAGTGAAAAATGAATGGGTGGGGTATTGATCAATAACACATACAGTCGGTGCGTGGTTTGGATTGTATGTATGTTTATGACAACTCCCGCATTTTTGTTAAATTAAATAATTTCTTTTTCAAAATGTTTAAAAAAAAAATTTTCAGTTAAACAACAAAAGAAAGTTGTTATTATAATTTCAAGTTTCATCCATTTATCAGTAGATCTATAGACCTTTTTACAGTACAATTTTTCCACAGCAACCGATGTTGCAATGCATTTCACGCATGCGCATTCTGCGTAGAGCAAAAGCTCAATAACGATAGACTACATTTAGCGTACTTGAAGGCAATAAAAGACATGATTATAAGTTATGTCACCCAGAAAACAGAACTGAATCAGGTGTTTTTTTTAAGGAAAAGGGGAAGACACTGGACGCTGGTAGGGAGGGGAAAAATATACGAAAAAAGGTCAATTATGGGAAATTATGATGTTATTTATACTATATACTAAACTACATAGTGGAGAGTCACACCTATATTTTTTCCCCCTAAAAAACTTCATCGTGCAAAATATTTTGTGCAGTATAATTTCTTAATATGTATGGTGGTGAATGGTTTTTAGACTTCCATTTTTGTATGAAATTTAACACATTTTAGGTATAATAGTGTATCAGTGACACACTTTGGCTCCATACAAGTCATTTTCATAATAAGAAATAGAAAATATATTAATACTTTACTAAAAATAACCGAGAAAATGATAATATTTTGTCAGCAACTGATTTCCAGAAATAGAACCGTTCAGTACGGGATATAGCCAAGAAAACAATGGCGGCCTCCATGTTGAGACAGTACTTGCAGTTTCCTGCAATGTCAACGGTTATTTTTGACTACAATTGGTGGGTTATCCTTGATAAAATGTAGAAAATTGATATTTTAAACCATATAAATATATAATCTGATCCATTTCAAAAAGAAAATAGAAATTTTTTTGGGGAAAAAAACTTGGCTTTTTACCGAGGGGAAGACGCTGACTATCAGTGTCAATTTGTTAGTAAAAAAAAACCGTGAATTAAAGCGGTAAGTACTTCAAACTTTAATTGATATTTATAACAGATATACAAAGTTAGCGGGACTAATAATTCAATGACCAAAAGTCCTGTTCAAGGTATCATACAATGACTTTTTCATCAGTAATTTAAATTGAAAAAGCAGGGTGTTAAAAATACAATTTTATTACCCATATGTATTACATAATATTAAACAATCGTTATTCCTTTGAAAGTGGATTGGCAAGGCGGTAAGTGTCAAACGGATTGACACGTGATCAATTGACCGCTTAATTGTTATTTGCCAGCTATAGTTTTCATTCAACCCGGATGTTTTAGTACCATGACGTATAGTTAATCACATAAAATTATGAAATTATCGTAATTTAAGTAACTTTTTAAGTTTATACCATCAATGTTTATTAAGTTTGTGAAGTGACAATTAAATAGTGTATGTGGCGTGCATTGTAATGTTTTATGAGAAACCGGATAAAATGTGTGTTATTTCATAACCCATCTTAAGGACGTTTTTGGGAGTTTTCATATAGACATATAGGCAAACGGTTCAATAGAATTTTTTCAAACTTGGCATGTTGTTAGAATATGATAACTGAAAAATTTAAACGAAAAAAAAATGGAGTCACCGTTCTCATTTTCGAGTTATCTGCTCTTGAATTGGATGTTTTCGTTAAATTCAAGAGAAACAATACATTTTTTTCTTATTTTCATGAAGCATATTTACGTTTAAAGATAGTGGATATGCAAAATTTCAAGAAGGAAGGAATTTAGAGTGGATAGTTTTTTTTCCACTTCTTCTTTTAACCTGTGCATTGTTTTCTTAAAAAAATGGCCTTTTCAAGAATTTAAAGTATCTTTATTTTCATTGAAAAAAATTGCATAAAAGATATAAGGAATTGCATGTTATTATGTATCGTACTCAAAAATAAAAAGAAAATCATAATTCAGAAGTAAATACAAGATTTCATTTAAGTATGTATAAGTTATCTGCCCTTGAAATGACCTCAAATAAGTAGAAAATTCTGATTCAGGGGCAGATAACTAAAAAACGAGAACGGTGAACCGAAATTTGTTTTCGCTTAAAATGTTTCTGTTATCTAATTCTAACGTTACATGCCAAGTTTGAATAAATTATATTGAACAGTTTTAATTTTGCCTATATTTATGTGTTTATGAACACTCCCGAAAGCGTCCTTAACCTACCAAGAGTTTGAAACATTATTTAAATATATCTATGTGTCTTAAAAAGTTTCTGCTTGGCATCACAGTCAAGTCGGATAAAGGATAATATTAGGTAAGCTGAAAACTAAAAATACATTAATTAGCACGTGTTCCGACATATTTTCAAAATAATAATTAATACACCTCTATTTTAAATGTTATAAAATTTCTTTAATTTTTATGAGAAAAATTTTAACAACAATTAAATTGACTTCTTTATTTGATAATATATATATTACAGCATTTTTTTACAACAATTATTAATTGTCATGTCCGTGGTCGTAAGGGGGAATTCTTAAATAATCGTCTTTTCCGTGCCTTTTTGTGGCAATTTTGCCACAAAGCTATAAATGTATCGTTCATGCTTGTGTAAAAAGCTAGTTTATATGATTTCCTAATTTTTACGTTAACCAATATACGTTGGATTGAGCCGTTGCGCAGATGCTGCCAAAGTTGCAAACAATGTTAACTTTGAATGCATGTTTGCACAATTTTTAAATTATACATAAAAGCCTAGATTGTTAACTGTGTTTAAAGCTTTAATTTTGACATTGCGTTATTGAGCATCATTTATTCATGTAACCATTGTTTGGTTAACGTACATATTTACAATTATTTTTTTTCGTTTGCATATAAAAATCATATTGTACCATTCCGGTGATTTGATTTAAAACCAGTGATATAATATATTTATATTAAACATTAATTATCTTATATTGTAAATGGCGTGTTATATATATACCTTTTGTTTAAGATTTTACGGAATATATTTTTAGATATATTTCAATCTGACTATGTAAGCTATAGACTACACATTCAAATTTGTTCCTGTTAATTTTTAACCTGTATCGCAAATAACATTTTGCTAAATGGGCCAACGCCTTACACCTGACGGGGTTCGAACCTACAGGGCGAGCAATACATAAGACCCGTAGCCATACGCGATCGATCAAGACTTGGCAACGCCACAGCATAAATACAACAAGTATATTGAACTATATTACCACTTATTCCGCTATTATTACTACATCTATGTAAGAATTTGAAGGATTTATAAATGACGTCACACAGATGTCATCAACGTCATATCTTTCACCGTCTAGGAATAAGATTTCACTTTACACGTATACAGTATAATTGTTCCAGTAGAAAAAAACTAAATATAACTTGTGTTCATTGTTAGGTTAACGTATTTACAATTTATTTATTTAGTTTGCATATTCAAACCTTATTGTAATTTTAAGTCTGGTGATTTTGGATATGTAATAGTTAACAGCTGAAATGAGATAACTCCGCCAAAGTATCAAAGTATAGTTATATCTCTTCCCAGTAAACGGTTACTAGTATGTTGCAGATCGTTGATGTCAAGGTCAATGTTTTACTGGATCTCGAAGAGGCACTTGTCGTTGAAGAATTTTTGTTTCACGGTGAAGGTTTTTTCTAATACAAACAAAAATCAAGTTTCATTTTACATTAAAGACTGCCAAAATTATCACAGGACGCAAAGATAGAGTCCTGAAATAACGGCCAACACGATAAAAAATCTTTGCATGCACAAGTTTGATTGAGTCTGTTCATAAACGGCAGTGGCCCCCGCCCCTTAACCTGGGGATTGCCTTTAAAAGTAATGGCGCCAGAATTACCACTGTTTATCCCTGCTTGATCGTAAGATGCCACTTAAATTATTTTAAAAACTGGTGTATATGCATCTCTTAGCTCCAACAGGGAGGTGGTTTTGAATCCCTGGTTTTCTCTTTGAAGAATATAAAATCTAGGTTAGCCAAAGCCAGCTTTCAGGTTTCGGCGCCGTATGCCCTTAATTGTGTTGGTGCGATTATGCAAAACATGCAAACAGATATTCAACGACGACTTGTAAACGCTTTCAGCAGAATTGAACATTCAACATTAAATGGTATTTCTTTTAAATTTAGAAACATCCGCATATGTGTTCATACGGTGGAACGGAATTTTTAGTTCTAAGCGCTATTGCTATTCCTTGAATTTGGGAGTGTGATCCCGAAGTAAAAATACCCGTGTTCTTACCCTTGATCTATTTTTAGATAATTGTTGAAAAAAACCTTCATTATAGATCCTCAACATCGTTTTATTACATCCCTTTAATTGATACGCAACTAAGTTTGTTTTACGGAAAGTTGATAATTAAATTACCTTAGAGAATCGATTAAAGGGAGGTAATTAAAGATGCGACTAAATACGACATAGCAAAGAAACTCGTTAAATTATTTCTCACCCTGTGATATTTTGCGCTCAGCATGATAACGTGAGGAAATAAAACCCCGAGACGAATTTAATACTGCTTGCTGTTCCCTTTTTAAATTTGTACACGAATTTCAATAATCATAGTGTGCTAAGTAAGCATTGTTGCCTCGTTGTAAACTGTTTTTTTTTTGTAATATTATCTCATTTTCGTAAATTGTTATTCTTATTTGTTATGGATATTTTCGTGTATTCATTTAGAATATTCGCCTTATATTTAACTTACAAAAGTATATTAAGTGTATTTGTCCGACAAAAATACTAACGCATATTGTGAACTTCATATAAATATTAACAATGATAAATATAACAGTCATATTATTTTAAAACATTATACATGAATATTTCAGAAATTGAGATTAATTTGAAAAATCAAGTGCTCAATGAGTAACATTAAAATTTAAATGGATATTTCCCCGCGTTGTTTTGATAAATAACCATATGATCTTCCGGATGTATTTATTATTTGTTTGTGAAATTCAGAGTGCAAAGCACTTGATATTTGTTTTTTCTTAAAATGAACATTTTCTTCGGTTGATTAAAATAAAGAAAAAAAATCCGAATTTCATTTTTATTATCGTGTCTATATATTATTAATTATATACATGTATATTGTAAGATTGGTTATTAAACTTTCATGTTTACTTTAAAAAGATACATGATTTTGTATTTTGTGCAAATTTGTGTGCGTTTAAGTTATGTAAGTAGAAAATCACCTTATTCTTAATTTTAAATGAATATTAAATTTTATATGAAACTTATAAAAAAATAAAATTTATATCTATGCAATATTTATCTTTTATTTTATTTTATATTTAAATTTTTGGGTTTACTTTGGAAAATCCTCTTGATAGTAAATATATAACATATTTCATAACAACGCAGCTTGTTGCAATGTCATGTGACCGGATGTTTTTCTTTTATTTACATACGCATGCGCAATCTACGCATTAATTAAAAGGAAGAGATCATGATATAAGATGAGCATTAAAATGCTGTCTCTACTGAGGTTACTGTACATTTAGTATCTCATTGACCGCCGTACAGTGACCTACTTTTAACTTAAAATTCCTATCTTTGGCTAATACTCCGTGAAAAATGCATAGAGGTAAATTATCACCACTTTGTGCTTAAAAATTAACTCTTTAAAGGCATAACTGGTGACATGTCCGGGGTCCGTACTCGACAGCGAAAGCTGCGTTCTGTGCCCTTACGGGTGGATGGATCACCCCTAAGCAACTACATACATACATGCTGTCTCTTCTTTCTAACTTACACTTTCTAGTGCCGTCCAATCAAACTGAGCCTGCAACATTTTCAATATTGCAATATTGCCATTTTCACAGTAAATAAACAGCTCTACTTCCTGTTATCGTGAGAAAAGTTTAAATCTAGATATATAGGCTCCCAGAACAGAGACAGTGATGGGAAGTAACACGTGTTTGTAATGATAAATGGCAAGACCTTGTACACATTGATTATATTGGCTGGTAAGATTGATTAAGGTGATTTCGTTTTTAAATAAATTGTTACAGTCCTTTTTTTTGCGTTCTATAGTGGTTCTTTTTCTAATCAACATTATAATCATGTTGGAATTGTTTACACCAATGCATTCTGGGATAGGTCAGAAAGCTTAACCTCCTCTTTGTACAAAACATTTTAACTACAAATTTATTTTTACTATTCGAGTTCATTGCTGAACAAACTAATTAATACTTTGAGAGGGATTCTGTTATTTGATTGTTTCGTCAAAGCATATGGCAAATCCCATTCCCTTTTAAACAAATAAAATCATCCCTTATGAGGTTAAATTTGAACTGTATGACAAATTCAAGGAAGGATTTGTTAATTAAGTATCGAAATTCACGACATTTTCGGTTTAAATGGATCGCATCTTTCAATTTAGGAATTATAAAAAACATTACATATCAGGTCCTAACTTCACGTAAAGTGTACATCTTAAGTCGCCCCGCCGAGTTCAACTGTTTCAATGACTTGTTTGTGCAGAATAAGACACATAAAATAAAAGATGTGTAAATTGTTTAATTAAACGATCTGATGAATCCCCCCTGTGGTGGGAATTTTACAAGGGACTTCGTTCTTCAGATGTCATTTGCATCATAAAGGCGTTTTTAACGGACATATTTTTTTGTAATATTTTTTCGATATGATATTTTTTTGTGAATTCTGTGAATTTCATAGAACGTTTAGGATATTATGCATTTTGTGATTTAAAATCGCAATACTATGATAACTGCTATATTTTCATAACAAATGCGATCAGTGATCACATGTGTCGCCTCATGATGGCCAATTTTATGTTGCAGCTTCAGTGTAGTGGAAGACACAAAATGATTAACAGGGCAAAACATGTTATATATTCAAGGGCGATAACTCAGTAAAGACGGACAGACGGACGACGGAGAAGTGATCGGAGTAGTGGCGACATAAATTCCTGTAAAGTTAGGATGAAATTGCCCCAGTAGTTTATGAGGAGTAGTGCGGACAAGTTTTGTGACAGACGGCCAGACAGACAAACAGACCGTGCACAACTAGACTTGGTACTGATCATTCCTGTAAAGTTTGGATAAAATTGCACCAGAAGTTTATGAGGAGTAGTCCAGACAAGCTTTTGTGTATCTGGCAACACACAGAAAAAACACCTTTTTTATCAAAGGGCCATAACTCGGCCAAAAATCATTCCACCAAAAAAACCTGTGCAATATGTGCAAGGACTTGAGCTACAGATCAATTCTGTAAAGTTTCATTGAAATTGCATTAGTGGTATAAGAGAAGTAGTCCGGACAAACTTTAAAAATAAGAATATTAAAGGGCCATAACTCTGACAAAAATTATTGAACCGGAAAATGCTGATAATATGCACAACTAGATTTGGTACTGATCATTCCTGTAAAGTTTGGATGAAATTGCACAAGTAGTTTATGAGGAGTAGTCCGGACAAGTTTTGTGACAGACGGACAGGCAGGCAGACAGACAGACGACGGAGAAGTGATCCCTTTATGTCGCCACTACTCCGTAGAGGCGACACAAAAATGAACTTGCAGCGTCCATTTTTATCATACTGTGAACTTAATTAATGACAAAAAACCGCTAAGATTATCATTTCTTTAACAAATGACTCGATTAAATAAACCTTAACTGTGTCTTAACTCTGATGTCCAATATAATACAGGGATGTTGGAATAATTGCTAAGTTCATTCAATAAACATTGTCTTGTTTAAAAATTTTGTCTTCAGATTTTTAATGACTGTAATCAATTGCCCGCCTTTTCGAAGAAAAAAGGGGATATAGTAATAGTCCGTCTATTAGTTTGATTAATTATTTCCCTTTAATCAGGACACATTTATTTCGGAAAGAAATTGAGGAAAGTCATCATGTTAAAGGGATACTAGTCATATAGTCAAGTATATCTTCCTTGCAAGGGTAATCACCCTTCGATCAGACAGCAATATGTATATATTTATAGTACTGCACGTTTGTAACGTCAATTTTCATTGGATAATCATGACTTTTATATAGTTTTATATACACGCCTGCTGTCGATTCATGAATAAATCTTTTTTCTCTAAAAATGATTCTTGCAGTATTATAAATTGGTTATGAAGATTGTTCACAGTATAAACGGCTCGGGTTATATTTACAAATAGCCGTTTATATAGGGCCATATAACTTGTCAACTATCTTTATAACTAATAATATAAGACAAAATATGAAATATGGTCTGTTTATTTCCCGCTATATATTAAATACGCCACGGAGTTTGTCTTTATAATGGAAAAAAGGAAACAAAATAATGAAATAAAACAATAAATTATATGACATTCAGTTGGCAAAAACTTTTTACGTAAATATCATAATTTAATCATTCCAATCCGAGCTTGGTATTGTTCTTTTTAACATAGAAAATTAAACATTCAAGAAGTAGTCGGAATCTGTACGGAGGCTTACACTTTAACAACAACAACAACAACAACATCGGCATTTTTTTAACATTGTTAGGTAAGGTAACGTTTTCTTTTGAGGAAAGCAATTTAAACGACCAGCCTTAACAACCAATTCAAATTCGCATTGACTTGATGAATTGGTGTTATATAGATCTATTTTGTTTAGATTTGTATTAAAACTTCGTGTTAAAGCATAATATAACATAATAACATAACTTTATCTTTATCTTGGTTAGTTAATCTTTTAGCAAACTAAGTAACAGTAGCCATTGAGTCCTATATCTTTCTTAAAATAAAATAAGGATCTGTTCAACAAGCGTATGTCTTAATTTGTTTATCTTCAAACCAGGTGTTTTAAATCATGTTAAGTGTATTGATCATTTCAAGCTAAAAAAAAAAGTGTGATCTACCAGCTAACTTTGTTAATCTGAACAATGCTTTAGACGGTATAAATAGGGTGAGTATGTTAACAAATACTGAATACACTGCTACGATATATGTTATATGTGGAAGTGACATGTTAGCAACAATTGAATATACTGCGACTGAATATACTGCTTTAGACGGTGCTAGAGGATTGAAATAATTAAGTTTACATAGATTAAATATACTGCTTTAGACGGTGACAGAGGATTGAAATAATTAAGTTAACATATACTGAATATACTGCTTTAGACGGTGCTAGGGGATTGAAATAATTAAGTTAACATAGATTGAATATACTGCTTTAGACGGTGCTAGAGGATTGAAATAATTAAGTTAACATATATTGAATATACTGCTTTAGACGGTGCTAGAGGATTGAAATAATTATGTTAACATAGATTGAATATACTGCTTTAGACGGTGCTAGAGGATTGAAATAGTTAAGTTAACATAGATTGAATATACTGATTTAGACGGTGCTAGAGGATTGAAATAATTAAGTTTACATAGATTGAATATACTGATTTAGGTGGTGCTAGAGGATTGAAATAATTAAGTTTACATAGATTGAATATACTGCTTTATACGGTGCTTGAGGATTGAAATAATTAAGTTAACATAGATTGAATATACTGCTTTATACGGTGCTAGAGGATTGGAAAAATTAAGTTTACATAGATTGAATATACTGATTTAGACGGTGCCAGAGGATTGAAATAATTAAGTTAACATAGACTGAATATTCTGATTTAGACGGTGCTAGAGGATTGAAATAATTAAGTTAACATAGATTGAATATACTGATTTAGACGGTGCTAGAGGATTGAAATAATTATGTTAACATAGATTGAATATACTGATTTAGGTGGTGTTATGTGTGCGAGAGCCTTCATTCAAATTTATTCAATTAAAATTAGATGATAAAAAATGATATAAGCCTGCTTTTATTTTCTCATACTAAAGAAACGGCACAATATTGCCTATAATAATAGTTTGCAGAGTCTCTTCCAGATGTTTCTTTGACCTTTTTTACTAAAGAAAGTGTAGGAAAATATTTAGTGTTGTGAAATCTTTCTATAATTTAGTAGTGTTCGTTTACAGTACGCATCAGACTGGTCCCCTGCGCACTTCTTGGATGGGAACTAAATGGGACAGGGAACCAGATTACTGTACGCATGCGCTGTCAAATTGAAGAAAATCAGAATGGCGGAAAATAGCCCCGGATAATATTTTCTCAAAATTTGAAGAAATTGCGGTAAGTATCTTGAAAAGTTTGTAACTAATAGGTAAATTATTTTTTACTTGAATGAAATGTTAACATAACAAGTCAAAAACAATTAACTCGCTAAGGTAAATTACCAATGTTTTATCAATTGAAAACGAAAGTTGGATTTTGGGGAAATTTATTTCCGCGTCTACATCTACACAGTATATAAACGATTTGAACCCCAACCGGATCTTGTGAGAAGATTTTAGTGTCAGCCATATTCTGCCACTTCACTTGTTTACGATATTGGTATTTATATTGATACTGATGGACGTTTGGTTAATAAATCTATATTTATATTACGGTATGCCTAAAATACGAAAGTGAGATTTTTGACGAAAGTGAGCGAAAGTGAGCGAAAGTGACTTTTAAAATAGTAATTATAACATTTTAATAGACTTTTAAAACAAACTTGCAGTTTGTAGACGTATATTATTAGAAAATAATTATATTTATTAACAGAAATAATCATAATGATGTTTTAATCGCTACTAATTTGCATAATTTCTATATACAAGTTCTTATATCTTCCTTTCGCTCACATTGAAAAATACGAAAGTGACTTATAAAATATTAAATATTCTGTTTTAATTGAAATTTTTACTAAAATTACAATTTGTAGATGTATATTATCAGAACTTGATGATACCTATTTTTTAAAATAATCATTATGATGATTTAATCGCTATTTATTTGCATTATTTTTAGACACAAGTTCAGATATCTTCCTTCGCTCAGATGGAAAAAATACGAAAGTAACTTCAAAATATCAAATATAGCGATTAATTTGAATCTATATAATTATAAAAGATTGTAGACGTATAGTTTTGGAATTTGATCGATAATATCTATTTTTAAAAATTATCATTATGATGATTTAATCGCCATTTATTTGCATAATTTCTATACACAAGTTCAAAAATCTTCCTTTCGCTCACATTGAAAAATACTAAAGTGACATATAAAATATTAAATAATTAATATACTGGTTAAGTTGATTTTTTACTAAAATTTCTCTAAGTAGACGTATACTATCAGAAATTGATAATATTCATTTTCAAAAATAATCATTATATATGATGATTTAATCGCTATTTATTTGCATAATTTCTATACACAACTACATAGATCTTCCTTTCGCTCACATTGAAAAATACGAAAGTGACTTATAAAACATTCAATATACCGTTTATTTTGAATTTATATTAATACAACAGTTTGTAGACGCATAGTTTCAGAAATGAATAAAAAATACTTAAAAATCATTATGAGGTTTTAATATTCATGCATTTTCATTATTTCTATATAGCAATTTCAGAGATTTTACTTTCGCTCACTTTCGTATTTTCAATGTTAGGGAGAGGAAGCGAAAGTGATTTTAAAAATATCAAATATAGCGTTATAATTGCACATAATATTAATAATGCAGTTTGTAGACGTATATTATCAAAACTAGTATCTTTAATCAATATGATTTGATCTTCATTTATTAGCATAATATTTATACACAAGCTCAGACATTGATCTTCCTTTCGCTTACTGTGAGCCTGACGAAAGTGACTTACAGAATATCAAATATAGCGTTGAAATAGAATTTCATGATAATATTGCAGTTTGTAGACGTATGTTATAAGCTATAGTAACTATCATTTTTATAAAACTTAATATGTTAAGATGAAAAATGAAATTTATTATGTAAACTATAATTGGCAAAAACATGAATTATACAATTTATGCGTTAGGGCTCCGATTTACAGTTCTCAATTTCTTACATCGTCTTTTTCGGGCAGTTTTTAATTTTTGATTAACGATGGTGTTACCTAACATTTAATATTCTGTTTATATATTATATTGTAATTATACTGTTTGATTCTAATCTAACAGTAATAGGTCTTGAATGTGTTTCTCATTATTATAATGTCTCTTGAAATTCTTAAATGGAATGGTCTTATGTAGGTTTTATGTGAATAGTTGTATATATTATGTTTGAAAATGCATGTATACGAATGAGACAAAAAAAGTATGAATATGTTTACATGCAAACACGTGTTGTCATGTCATTTTCGCACCCACTTTAATTGATAGTACACACGACGGTGACCGCATGACGCTTTAATCCCACTAAAGTATTATTATAATCCAATCATAGGTATGTAACTGATGACACTTGCCCGGTTGTTTATTGAGTGGACAATTGAATTAACCTTTCTTCTGCACCACCATAGATATCTTGCACGGAATAAAGTGGCAGTTATTATGCTCATCCAGGTGTAGATGAGCAATGTACATGTTAATTTGAAAAATAATTTGGAATTTCCCATCATTGTTAAAATAATATTTCACTATAAAAATTAAGTCACTTTCGTATTGTTCAATGTGGGCAAAAGTAAGATATCAGAACAGGTATACAGCAATTATGAAAATACATGGATATTAAATCATCATAATGATTAAATTTTTTAATATTTTTTATTCATTTCTGAAAACATGCGTCTTTCAGCGCTATATTTGACATTTTTGAAGTCACTTTCGTATTTTTCAATGTGAGGGAAAGGAAGATCTGTTAACTTGTGTAATGCAAATAAAGGGCGGTTAAATCATCATAATGATTATTTTTAAAAATAAATATAATTGACTTCTGATATTGTACGTCTACAAATTAATTGCAATTTTAGTAATACATTCAATTTAAACAGTTTATTTGATATTTTGTAAGCCACTTTCGTATTTTTCAATGCGAGCAAAAGGAAGATCTCTGTATATAACTTGTGTATATAGATTATGCAAAATAAATGGCGATTTAATCATCATAATGATTATCTTTGAAAGTAAATATTATCATTTTCTGATATTAAACTTCCACTTTGTGCAATAATAGTAAAAATAATTTCAATTTAAACGGTATATTTTATATTTTATAAGTCACTTTCGTATTTTTCAATGTAAGCGAAAGGAAGATATAAGAATTTGTGTATATAAATTATGCAAATAAAAACCGAATAAATCATCATTATGATTATTTTTCTAAATAAATATAAGTAATTTCTAATAATATACGTCTACAAACTGCAATTTTATTGTAAAAGTCTATTAAAACGTTACAATTAATATTTTAAAAGTCACTTTCGCTCACTTTCGCTCACTTTCGTCAAAAATCTCACTTTCGTATTTTAGGCAAACCCTTTATATTAGGCTATAAGAGAGAAACTTTATTAAACGTCTAAGTTATGCAAAACATAAACGTTAGCACGAAGGCTATAAAATAATCGAAACTGAAACTCACGAACAGCTTTCATGTGATCAACACTGAACACGAACAAAAATCCGTCTTATTCCAATGTTGATTTAGTTAAACATTGAATTTTGATATCGGACTATTAAATTAATCAATAACAAACGATAATTTAGTCATATGCATAACATATTGCTGTATCTTGAACATAAATTTAAGAGTTTTACCAAGGAGGTCATTTCCGTAAACTGAACGTTACTTGCTGGTGATTGTGAACCCTACTTGTGAGTTTACGAATTTTATCTGTACCCTGACTTGTGAGTATTTTTAAAGATTTATTGGAGAAAAAGTTTACGTTCATTGCGATTTTGTATCAATTATTGCCAGAAAATATAAATGATTATAATAGAATTTTAGTATATAAGGTGGGATATAAGGTATTTACCGAGAATTGGTTTAACTGATAATATTGGTCCCTGCGGTCTGGAGACCGCAGGGTATTGGTACGCGTTTTACTTTTGAGGCATGGAGGAGCACGTGACCTGTTTTCGGTACATGAAGGAGCATGTGATCTGTAAACCGTACATGATTCGTTAATTGACCTTTTCGAAAACCTGGCTAAATACCGTTTGCCGGTACGTTACGGATAATTAAGAACAAAAAACTATTACGTGATATTTTTAATTTTCTATAATTATAATACCGTTTAAGGTGGAAAAACTTAAATGATATGTTTGAAAATTATCAATATTTCTTTAATATGTTCCTCAAAATGTTACAAACAATAAATTGTTTATACTGAAAATCTACAAAATTAAAATTTTCGTAGTGGCATCTGCCATAATAAATAGAGATGTTTTCTGCGAAAACTTGTGTGTTTGCTTTTTGCTCGGAATTATTCATAAAATGGTAGGTCTATTTAATAATTTTCTTAAAAAGAAATAATAATTGTTTTATGTTCGACCTTCTCCGGTCATTAACGGTCACCGGTTTCCAAAGACCTTCTTCTATATTGATCGATTATTGTCAACTATATTCCTGATACAAACGTTTATTTATCAACCCACCCAAACAATATTGAAGATAGTTAAATGAAATATCTTTATATCATCAAAAATATTCCCCGCAGGAAACCATTTTACTTGTTAATCATTTGTTTAAGAAAATATATAATGCTATGTATATTTTTCTTTCGCATCACCATGCAAGAATTCAACTGCATATACGTACGTATACTGTTCAGTAAAGACTACGAATTTCAATGACATCATTGACCTCTAATTATTCGCCATCCAGACTGCAACTTGAAAATAAGAAGAATAAAATTTTCTACTTAAAAAAATTCAGCGTCACAGCCAATAACGTAAAAGAAAAAAAAAGGGTTTATAACACCAATAGCTGAAACACTGACAATTAAAATTTCAAAATTTCCCGAATATTCTCCGTTTAAAAAGATGCCAAAATTGTCAACGTCTATGAAAGATATACAAGAATAAAAGTCGTACATGTCAGAAAAAGAAAGTCAATTAATTTCTGAGAATATAAAACAGTGATTAAAAAAGCAGAATGAAATCAACGGTAGGTGAAAAGCTTTCACTATGTTGAAATAAGTAATCTGCAAAAAAATCTTGTAATGATATTTCGAGTTTTTTTTATACGTGAAGTTATATAACGGTCACGTCAAAACTAACAACAATGTCGTTAGTTAATTATTCCTTTCAAGAAACAATTGTCTTTCTGATTCGTATAAACAGCCACTTCATGCCGGTATTTTCAAGACAGTGAAAACATGACGAAGCACCTTCATTCATATGCAGTTTTAGTTACTTACATAGAACTAAAACATGTACCCTTCTCTTGTGACACAATAACTTCATATTCTGCACATCAAAATTAAGAAACATACGACAAAAAACACAATAAAATCATCAAAAGTGACTCGCAAAGTAATGGTTCAGTGAAAACACAAGTAGGGTACAGATCATTAAAATTGTTTTAGCAAGACGGGTACAGTTATCAGAAATGTCGCCACTATTATTTACTATGTTTTATCAATATTCAAAGATATTTTCACAAGTGTCTGTCCGTAACATGAGGTTAAGACAATAAAGTTAAGATTCAGATATGAGTTATAGTAAAATAAAACAATTTTAGGCATACATTTGCTTGTGTAATCGGCGTGTGTTGACATAAACAAAATATGAGGCGAAGAGCACAGCGTTTTATGCGCATATATTTTACGAAGAAGGTTATGGATGTATATTTAAGCAAAGATAAATTATCTCTTAATATGAATCAAATGTTAACATACCGTAACATATTAAATTCAAGCCGATTTTTAATAGTTTAATGTGTCATTACGCCTGATTGTACGTTTAGATGCTGAATTCTTCTCACAAGATCCGGTTGGGGTTCAAATCGTTTATATACTGTGATCTACATCTACATTGTACGTCGGCGCAATCACACTTGATTATGACGCGACAGGTGGTGCTAGGTCAAGAAAAAGAAATATACAAGAAATGATAGAAAGTAAGAAGAGGTTGGATAGTACAAAGATAGAGATATAGACAAAAAGTATGGCCAGCTATATTTCGCCTCTTCAACCCAAACCTCTCCGGTTACGGTGGCCGCTGCCGGCACAGCCTTGGATATCACTAGTGGGTACTTGTAGCTGGGCCCCTAAGGCGACTTAGAATGTGAGGGCTGATAGCCCCTGCTTGAAGGATACCAAGTCAGGGGCCTCTGCAACGGAGGCAGGTAAGCTGTTCCATATCGTGGCTGTACGAGGGAAGAAGGAGTTCTTGTAGTACGATGTAGATGTTGATGGTAGATGGAACTTCTTTGAGTGGTCACTTCTAGTGCAGCTCGGGGCAGGGGTGAGATAATCGCTGACTGGTATGTCCACAAGGTCATTGGTGATCTTGAACATCATGGTCAGCTGGGCTTTGGTCCGTCGTGACTCTAATGTCTCCCACTCCAAGTGTTGGATCATTGAGGATACGCTGCTTGTGTTGTGGTAACGGTTCGTCACATATCTTGCAGCTCTCCTCTGGACCATCTCGAGCTTGCGTGTAAGGTCCTTGGTATAAGGGTTCCAGATGGTGGAGCAATATTCAAGGCCTGGTCGCACGAGTGACATGTAGGCTGCGCTCTTGACCTGTTCATTGCTGATGCGCAGGTTGCGTCGAAGGAAGCCGAGTGTGCTGTTGCCCTTCTTTACGATCTTGTCAACATGTTGATTCCAGGAGAGGTTTCCAGACATATGGACTCCGAGGTACTTGGTTATCGAGTCTATCTCGAGTGTGTGGCCCTTCAAGAAGTACGGGTATATGATGGGGTTCCTCTTCCTGTGGACCCTGATTATACTGCATTTCTCTGGGTGAAAACTCATGCCCCAGCGTTTCTCCCACAATGCCAACTTCTTCAGGTCATCCTGCAAAACGTGGCAGTCCTCTTCAGTGTTGATTTCCCGGTATACCACACAGTCGTCAGCAAAGAGTCTGGCTTTGGACGTGACATGAAGTGGCAGGTCATTGATGAAGACCAGGAAGAGTATGGGTCAGAGCACACTTCCCTGGGGGACTCCGCTGATAACGGGTGCTGGGTCGGACGTTGCTCTATCAACAACTACGCGCTGAGTGCTAATAATCTTCAATATCAACACACATTAATTAGACTTTTATTAAGCTCTTCCTTAAATGAATTCATAATATTGATTAATAATTGCAACAGCTAGTCCTATTGTATGGGGTATGATTATTAAGGTGATTCCGCTTTGTCAGCCATGTTATAGTTATAGAATATATACGAGGACTTTACCGGCTGGTATCAGCGCATGGGGCGACAACAAGGGTCAATCATAGGAAATTAATCGAGACGGAACGTCGAGATAAATTTCCATGATTGACCCTTTTGTCGCCCCATGCGCTGATACCAGCCGGTAAAGTCCGCTGCGTACATACCGGAACGTCGAGATAAATTTCCATGATTGACCCTTTTGTCGCCCCATGCGCTGATACCAGCTGGTAAAGTCCGCTGCGTACATACCGGAAGGTTCTGCAGTGTATACATTCAGATTCAGACCAGCCTGTGAAGTCCGAGTATTTATTCTGTAACACTAACTGTTTTATCGCATGACCATCACGACTTTTTTCTTGGAGATTTACGCTCTCTCGTAATATTTGCTTTATTTTAACATATAAACTACTTCCATCTATTAATAATTACGCTAGAATATTATGTTCATATACGTGTAGTGATTTACTGAATGGCTTACTGGTCAGAATCTCCTGTGAAACGAAAGCATTGACTTAAAGTAAAAAAAAAAAAAAGGAAAAATTGGTCATTGTTTCAGATTTGTCCTTGAGGACAGGATGCAGAAAATGGCGATTACTTTCCACTGGAGTCAACATCTTATAATAACTGCATTTTCAGATTTTGAAATAAAAATAAAGATTGAGATGATATATAAACATTAAAAAAAGTCTGTAAACTGTGTAATGTATTTTTTGCTCTTTTTCAGGTATGCTCACTTTATTATTTGAAATAAAATAATAAACTGGGCATGCGCGAGAAAGTGTACTGATACCTCATTTAGAGCACCCCAAAGCGTACTGATACCTCATTTAGAGCACCCCAAAGTTTTCCAATACTGAAATTTAGAGAACGCCGATCTTCAAAGGAAAGTTGTGGCGGTCATGCGATAAGTTTGTTTTCAGAAAGCCTGTCCAAAGTGAAAGTAGGCCAAAATTCATATGACATCAAAGCTCTTATTATAAAATGATGAACCATTTGAAAGTACACTTCCAGGTTTATATTTTAAGGACAATTATAAACAAAAATAAAAATGATAACAATAAGAATATTTACCTTGAATGTGCAAAGTTTTATGCACATTTCATGAATGGCAAAATCCTTTCTAAGGTCTGTTTTAGTGCCTACAAAAGCTATTTTTTTGCAGCAAATACAAAAATCTTTCAAAACTTAACTCCAAAATAAATCCATATCTCATGTCCTTCTAAGCACATGGCCTCCATTATTTTTTGTAAAAAAGTAGTGCAAGAAAACAATCTTCATTTATAGCCTTATGAACTACTATTAAAATGAAAACACTATCAAACTTTAAAATCTAACCTTTTTTATGTGTAACAGTGAAGTGTGTTTGTCATGTACACAAGAAATAGGTAAATGATGTTTATTTTCATGGTACTACTTTTTTACACATGTATGTCATGGTGGCCGGTATAGATGGATACCAAAAATAAGTTATTTTCGCGAAAATAAGATTGCGGCTACGAAAATAAGATTTATTTTTTAAATAGTGCATTTATCTGTTGAAATAATTATATAAAATATATATTTATTCATTCATTGAATGATTTTACTACTACATGTACGAAAATAAGATCTGCCAACAATTAAAATCCGTATATATGAATTGATATTTGTACGAAAATAAGATCCAATTGAAAATATGATCTACAATGTATGCCAAAATAAGATGTATATATTCTGTATGAAAATTATGTTTTCGACTAAGATTTTTACAAATATTTTTATAAGATCTGTGAATATGAAATTTGCATGAAAATAAAATCCTTACAAAAATAAGATCTATACGAAAAAAATACAAATGTATTAGTATGAACATAATATCTGTTTCAGAAGGATACGAAAAAGAAATCAAAATCTGTAATTTATATGAAAATAAGATATCAATATGGAAATGGTTTTTACCAAATTATAAAACATAATTGAAAATACGTGTAGATTCTAATATGAAAATAATATCGATATTAAGTAAAAGAAAAGTATATAACTTTATTGCTTTAAGTGCTTTAATTAGATAATGCATAAACAAGATATTTCTATTTGAGGGAAGGAAAAAAATGACACAACGTATGACACGTGCACATGACTGTCGGCAGCAATCAATGCGCTAATACGATGATTGGATTATTGAATTTTCGCACTTATCGTAATTGACACACACTTATTAAAGCCCATCTTTAAAGGTGTTTATTTGCGATTTATTATAGTGACCAATAATATCAAATTTTCATATAGATATCCTATATTTTTACAGATTTTTTTTACAGATTTTGTTATCAAAAAAATATACTGTATATATATTTTTACACAGATCTTATTTTCGTTAAAGATCTTATTTTATAAAGACATTATTTTCATATACAGATCTTTTTTTTTCCCGTAAAAATCTTAGTAGAAGACAGACATTATTTCATACAGATCTTATTTTCATATAAATCTTATATTTGTGCATATTATTTTCTTACAGATCTTATTTTTGTTGTATGGATCGCATTTTTATAGGATCTTATTTTCATATATATAGTATTTTCATACAGCTAATATTTTTTTACATATATTATTTTCAAATGTATCTTATTCTCGTAAGGATATTATTTTCATGCAACTTTCATTTTCACAGATCTTAGTCGAATACAGACAATATTTTCATACAGATCTTATTTTTGCGTTTAAACGGTTGGCTGTAGAATATGGATGCTTTTACTATATTTCTTAGAGTTTTATTACTTAGACAAAATTGCCAGTCCAAAAAGCGACAATTTTATGCGGGTCTTATGCTAGCAGTTTCCTTGCAGTAGCTAATTCTTGAGCCTTCTATTGCTGTGAAAAAGACCCTTCAGACCATCACCATCTCTTGATCATTCCACTTTTTAGCTCACCTGTCACAAAGTGACAGGGTGAGCTTTTGTGATCGCTTTTCGTCCGGCGTCCGTCTGTCGTCCGTCCGTCCGTCGTCCGTCGTCCGTCCGTAAACTTTAGCTTTAAATGACATCTCCTCATAAACCACTGAGCCAATTTCATCCAAACTTCACAGGAATGTTCCTTTGGTGGTCACCTTTAAAAATTGTTCAAAGAATTTAATTCCATGCAGAACTCTGGTTGCCATGGCAACCGAAAGAAAAATCTTTAAATATCTTCTTTTAAACAACCCTAAGAGCTAGAGCTTAGATATTTGGCATGAAACATCTTCTAGTGAGTGTCTACCAAGTTTGTTCAAATAAAAGCCCTGGGGTCAAAATTGGCCCCGCCCCCAGGGGGTCATTGATTTTCCCTATATGCATATAGTAAAAACTTAAAAAATCTTCTTTTAAAGAACCCAAAAGAGCTAGAGCTAAGATATTAAGCATGAAACATCTTCTAGTGAGTGTCTACCAAGTTTGTTCAAATTAAAGCCCTGGGTGAAAATTGACCCTGCCCCGGGGGTCATTGATTTTCCCTATATGCATATAGTAAAAAACTTAAAAAATCTTCTTTTTAAGAAACCATAAGAGCTAGAGCTTAGATATTTGGTATGAAACGTCTTCTAGTGAATGTCTACCAAGTTTGTTCAAATAAAAGCCCTGGGGTCAAAATTGACCCCGCCCCAGGGGGTCATAGATTTTCCCTATATGCATATAGTAAAAACTTAAAAAATCTTCTTTTAAAGAACCCAAAGAGCTAGAGCTAAGATATTTAGCATGAAACATCTTCTAATGAGTGTCTACCAAGTTTGTTTTAATAAAAAGCCCTGGGGTCAAAATTGGCCCCGCCCCAAAAACTTAAAAAAATCTTCTTTTAAAGAACTCAAAGAGCTAGAGCTAAGATATTTAGCATGAAACATGTTCTAATGGGTGTCTACCAAGTATGTTCAAATAAAAGCCCTGGGTCAAAACTGGCCCCGCCCGGTGGGGTCATTGATTTTCCTTATATGTGTATAGCAAAAACTTAAAAATCTTCTTTGAAAAAAACCCAAATAGCTAGAGTTTAGATATTAAGCATGAAACATCTTTAAGTAAATATCTACAAAGTTTGTTCAAAATGAAAGCCCGGGGGTCAAAACTGGCCCTTCCCCAGGGGTGTCATTGTTTTTAACTATATGTGTATAGTAAAAACTTTAAAAATCTTCTTTTAAAAAACCCAATGAGCTAGAACTTAGATGTTTAGCATGAAACATCTTCTTATGGGTGTCTACCAAGTCTGTTCAAATAAACAAATAAAAGCCCTTGGGTAAAAATTGGGGTGGGGGGGCTATATACAGGTGAGCGACCTCAGGGCCATCATGGCCCTCTTGTTTTCGTATCTTTTGAATTGGATCTTTTTTTTGTACATATAGTATTTCCATACAGATCATATTCTCAATTACTATTATTTTTGTACAAATATCAATTCATACAGGTTTTGACTTTTAATTTTTTACAGATCCTATTTTCGTACAGTCATGTAGTACTTTTATAATTATAAATATATAATATTTTCATACATGTATGTATTAACTATTTACAGAAAGATTTTTAATTTTGGTACGTATGAACATTTTTTCATACAGCTTTTATTTCCTTACATATTTTATTTTCGTAGAGTACTGTTTTGATTTTATTTTCGTACGGTACATATTCTTATATTATAGATCTAGATTTTATTTTCGTAGTCGTTATTTCAGGTTATTTTTGCAATAGTTTTTTTTTATTTGGATACTTTTCACCACAAACATTTCTTGTCTTATAAGAGAACATTTCATTCTTAAAATTTACTTGCAAAATCAGTGAAGTAAAAACTATTCTAATATAAGTTATGAACCATGTAAATCATATACAGTAGAACTTCTATGAGTCAAACTTCGATTAGTCGATTTTCTCGATGTGTCGAAGAAAAATGAAAGTCCGGACTTTTCCCCCTATATATTCCTTATAAAAACCTATTTCTGAGTCGAGATTTTATGTGTCGAATTTTTTGATGTGTCGAGGTTTTTTCGTGGTCCGTGTAAAGTAAATCTAGTGCAATTTACCACAAATAAGTCGAAGTTGTTCGATTATTTTGACACCTTTGATCTCGAGACATTTTTCACACCTTATCTGGCTGCGAAGACAATTTCGAATCAACTTGTGTGATAGGTGTTAATAACACAGCCGTGTGTTCAAACAGCCTTTGTTTGCGATAAAATGTGTGATAAAATGCTTTAATCGTAACTATTTAATTGCCGTAGTGGTATTTGAAAGTAAACAGTAAGAACTACTTTCATTTGAAAACATCCTTGACCCGGTGTCGCATGAGAATAACACGCGTAATATTTACTATAAGCTGGTTTAGTTATCGCCCTTTCGTATTCATACGCCTTTT